>NC_091991.1:130890758-131168258 GCF_044704955.1 Pristiophorus japonicus | reverse complement strand
ATTATTTGGGGAAACAGGCTCATTCCAGAAATACACATGTTTTTAAAGCAATACTTGCGGTTTTAATGCCTTCAATAACCTTTAATATTAAAATTAACTATAGTCAGTACCTTCTGTCTTGTTTTGCAACTGATTATAGGAGTGGAGCATGAACAGTTCATTGAACAGAGCCCAGGGAACTGGATTTTTAAGGATCGTGGTGGGAACCTTTGATCTGAAGGATTGAGGTAGACTTGTGTTACCTGTAGGTCCGTTCCATAATGGAACCTAATGGGAAGGTTTTTCTGACATGTCAAAAATAATGAGTGCAGAATGCAGATATGATTTTGACAGTTTTTGGTAACCCAGGCAGGTCAGTAATAAGGAATTCTGTGGCTTTGATATTATAATGTGCAGTTCTCCTGCCAGGACAGTTTTATTCTTGTGAAGCAGACACTGTGCTGAAGTGGCACATTATAATGAATATTAATATTCAATTTGAAGTCATTAACTGACAGAATATATAATGAATGAAACATACAATAATTTCAGTATAAAATAAAAAGCAGACAGCAATAACACAGTCAGCAGAGTGTTTGTTATATGTTTGTATTATTGAGTCACTGAAGCCTAGCTGTCACACGCAAGTACGTTTTATCAAGCCTTCACTGGGCTGCTAGACAGTGTTGCACACAGACCACGGCATTCCATCATGGAAGGGAGAAAGAGGCAGGAATGTCATTGCTAACAATACCTTCACCAGATTGGGACTGGGCCACTAAGGGATTCACAAGATAAACACGCGACTCAGGAATCAGAAGTGCAATTTCAACATTTGCAGACACCGCCAAATTGGGGGGTGTAATTAATACCGAGGAAAACGGTGACATAGTACAAGAAGACGTTAATAAACTTGCAAAATGGGCATGTAAGTTTCAATATAGGCAAGTGCACGGTGGTGCATTTGGTAGGAAGAATAAGGTCACACACCCCTTGGAAAATAAAGTCTAAATGGGGTAGAGGTTCCAAGGGATTTATGGGTACCCATTCACAAATCATTAACAGTAGCAAAGCAGATTAACAAAGCCATTGGTTAGACGACACGTAGAGAATTGTGCACAGTTCTAGTTTCCATATTACAAAAAGGATATAGAAGCATTGGAGAAAGTGCGAAAAATATTTACAAGGATGTTACCAGAACTGAAAGGGTACAACTATCAGGAAATCTAAACAGGCTGGGGCTCTTTGCTTTAGAAAAGTGAAGATTGACGGATGACTTCATAGAGGTCTTTATATATGAAGGGGTTTGATAGGGTAGACGTAGAGAAGATGTTTCCACTTTGGGGAGTCCAAAACTAGGGGTCATAAAGATAAGATAGTCACTAATAAATCCAATAAGGAATTGAAGAGAGACTTCTTTACCTAGAGAGTGGTCAGAATGTGAAATTTGCTACCACATGGAAATTGAAGGGGAAGGTAAGTATGTACATGAGGAAAAATTCAATAGAAGGATATGCTGATAAGGTTAGAGTGGGAGGAAGTTTGCATGGAGCATAAACATAGACAAATTGGGTCAAATAGCATGTTTCTGTGCTGTAAATTCTATGTAATATGAACAAGCATCTGTGACTAAAAAAAGGCTGAATCTTAACAGGCAGCTCTGTGTATTTTGCATATGACAGGAGCAGCTGATCTTAGGAATGACTGTTGTATCACTGGAGATGTCACGTGCAGTCACCTTGACAAAAGAAATGCGATGAATAAATGTAGACAGATTTCTATTCTGTTTCTCTGGGAAAGGGCTAGATATGATAATGGAATTCAAAATCAGTTTTCAATTGATATAAACTTCAGGTCTACACTGCATGCTGCAGTCAGTTTCTTCAGGCGCTTAGCAGCCAAGACCATGGTCCTTAACGATACCGCTGGATCCAGGCTGCAACCTGAAAGTTATTTCAAATGTTTTACTTAGCCTATTGTAGAGCCGGGTGAAGCCTCATTTCTGGGCCTCGATACCCAGCGTCACCTCCAGTGGTAAATGCTGGAAGAGCAAGGGCCAAGCAAGAATTTTCTGCCACATTTCACTCGAGTTACTCTGTTGCCTAGCATAACTTGAGTGGAGTATCCTGTCCAAAATATGCAAAAGTTGGTGCAGGAGGGGATGCTGTTCTGATGCTAGGGGATAGATACTTTCTCGGGTGCTACTGATTGTAATACATTTGCACAGTACTGTAATAAGACATTGAGAGGGAGAAATTCATGTTCGCCAGTAAAGTAGCTGATGTCAACTCGAGATAACAGCGTCTGAAAATGGCCGCAAAGTTGACGTTACAAAATTCTTCTGTGGAGGATGGAGATTGGTGGCACAGCATTTACCTTCCAAGCAACGCCGTCCTGGTGGCATTGCTGGAGGCATCCGACCTGAAGTTCCTGTCCAGGTGCAGAGTTGGAGCTTCCCACAGCCTCAGGCTGTGGAGCTCGCAAGCAATCATGTGCAATGAAAAGGCCTGTGAATTAAAGGGGCCTTGCACACTGAAGGAATACTAATTAAACTACAGTGAAACAATGCAGTTTTAAGCCCTTTCTGCCTTTAAAAAAATTAACATTAAAAAGAAGTCCCAACTGTGAATATTCAGCTCTTAAATTCCCTTCCTAACCTAAAAAAATGGGAAAACCGCTTCAGCACTAACACGAATAGCTCAGCAAGCTCGGGAGGAGGCAACCAGGGTCATGCATGCAGCACTCCAGCTTTGTCCAGGGGGTCAACACTGCAAGACATGTCCTCTACCCACAGGGTCCTCCAGAAAGAAGGATGTGGGACTACATCACTGAGGCCATCATTACCAGCAGTATTGTCCCTGCCACCTGGCTCCAGTGCCCAAAGAAGCTTCATAACCTCAGACCAGTGGTCAACGTCATTGAATGCATCTTCAAAAACCGTCTCCTACCAACTGCACCATTAGCCTCACACACTGCTCAATGCACAACCCTCAATCACTCACCAACCACCAATCTGCAACAATCACAAGGCACATGTCCCATTCCTAGCCTCACCTAACCTCCTTGGATGAGACGGTGCAAGCCATTCTTGGCAGGGGCATGGCTGAGCCCTTGGCCAGTGGCGGGGCTGCTGAAAGGATACAAGTTGCTGATATCCTCACACCTTATCCTCCTTCGCACAGGCATCTCTTGCTTTCCCGCCTTCCCCTCACCACAACTCCACCCTTGGGCCTTCCTCATTTCAGACACACAAGAAATGCAACCTGCCCAGCCAATGAGTGACCAAGAAGAGGGAGAGGAGAGTAAAGAAGAACAAGATTGATTTGACATACCCAGCCACCAGCTCCTCAAGGTCGACCAGCAAGGCCATTTGCAGTGTCCCCCACTGAAAGCCAGCAGCCTTGCACCAGCCATGCTCCAGCCACTGGGGTAGCACTGCATGACATCAGTAGGATAGGCGAAGTCACTCACAAGACAGTTATTAAAGGAATGCATAAGGATGATGAGTTGATTTCTTGATGTCATATTGGATGGATAGATGTATGTCATGGATTGGTTTGCTTTGTGGTAGCTTTTATTTCAGCATCATGGCCAAGAGGACGTTGTGCTGGTCAGTACCAGATGGAAGGTAAGATGTGGGACTAATGTTGAAATGGAATTGGGACCGCAGGTGAATGATTCCATCCCAGATATCCCGCCACAAAGCGGCTGTCTGGGATGCATCCTTCCATCTGCTTCCTTCCCTTCTGTTCCCATTGTGGGCGGATGCTGTAACTGAGAAATGACAGCATAAATGCTGGAAATACTCAGTTGGTCAGGCAACAGCTCGACCTGAGACATGAACTCTTGTTTCTCTCCACTGATGTTGCCTGATTTGTTGAATATTTGCATATTTTCTGTCTTCTCAATGTCCTTCATTTACCATCTGAGCCCTTGCAAGCATCCAGCAACACTCCCTACACACTTATAAAACTTTTTACATCTATTGCAGCAAGCCACTAAAAAATATTTTAAATCCAAAAGCTTAAATACAAACTTAGCTGAAGTGCTGACATTGCCACTGTTAGCCTGCTTGTACACCAGGTTAACCGAGCGTGCTTGGGACCCAGTGCTGAATTCAGCTTTAGGGACGAATTTCGCGTTCGTGATGTTAAGTCGGCATTGCACACCGATTGACATCACAATGTAGCCATTGTGCCCGGGATGGCTCTGTCTGTTACTGGGAGCACAAAGGTAGGGGCCAAAATGGCAACCACTACCGGACCTGCCACCAGCTGGTGAAAGAGCAGCAGCCAGCGTTTTAGTGCCATTTAATAGCACTATGGAAGGGCGCCAAGGCCACAAACTTCAAGCCCTATCTGCCAATGTGCTTGTGTGCTCCTTGATTTACATACTGGATTTTCAATCTATATCAAATCCTATTTTATCACTAACACATTTTATTGTCAAAGCATTCCAATCTCTCTATCACCATGGAAAATACGCATCAAAAAATGGGAGTGCTACCATCTAACCTATGCTATGTCTAACTGTGGAGTACTTGACAGAGACACTGTACAGAGCAGAAACACTTCTTTCTCCAGCATTATCATCCATTCAAATTGATGAAGAGATAGGCATTAATAAGAGTGGAAGGATTTTGTCACATGTAAATCTACAGTAAGATTGGACACATCTACTGAACACTAGCAGAATATATTTACATGGGGTCCCCGATCTTCACCATTTTTCTAGCTTTATTAGGAATGCAACCAAAGCATTGTCTCGATGTACCTCATACACGTCCCTATTGAGCAAGTGGACAGATTAAAAATCTGCACGACTAAGGTACTTGCTCACTTTACATCTGAATATATTAAATGCTAATGAATATTAATGCACCACATCAATGCTGACAACCTATGCAAACAAAAAATAAAATACAGTCTCTTAAAGGCCTCATGCACAAAATAATCACTGATGTGAAACTTGTAAACCTATTACAGCACTCACATGCATACTTAAAAGCAATGCCTTTCCTGCCCTCTAGAATTTGCTATGGGCTCCATTTCCTTGAATAAATATGACTGACACTCAATCTAGATTCACTTCAAACTGGACTATTTTTGGCAGCCATTTAATTCATGCTCCCCCCCATCTGTCAGGCAAGCACAAAGTAAACAGAATCATCATCATCATCATCATAGGCAGTCCCTCGGAATCGAGGAAGACTTG
This sequence comes from Pristiophorus japonicus, assembly GCF_044704955.1. Taxonomy (NCBI): domain Eukaryota; kingdom Metazoa; phylum Chordata; class Chondrichthyes; family Pristiophoridae; genus Pristiophorus; species Pristiophorus japonicus. The sequence continues at coordinate 131,163,065 of NC_091991.1, read as the reverse complement.
CTTCCACTCTTAAAAATGAATCCTTAGGTTGCTGAACAGTCCACAGGTGGGACAAATCGTCGTTGAGGGAAAGGGTGGGACAGGTTTGCCGCACGTTCTTTCCACTGTCTACGCTTGATTTCTGCATGCTCTTGGCGATGAGATCCGAGGTGCAGAAATCAAGCAGAATAGTTTGAAGAGGGTTGCCAGTTTCTACAAATGAAAGTAATTTTCAGGGTTTTCAGGCTGATGGCACAATTATGGAGTATTATTACACAATTAATTAATAATAGAATGGTTAGCTTTGAATCAATGGGGCCGATTTTCATCAAGGCCTCCACCCGCCCAAGTGTTGCCCACAGTGCCGCCGATGGCCGCCGAGGTACCGGACGGTTCTTTGGGCGGGATATTCATCACCGAGGTCCCTCGAAGGTCGGACGACGTACGCTGCCAGTCTGGGCGGCAGCAGGCGGGAGGTCTCATTCTCAGCGGCAGAGGCGCTTGCCGCCCAAGTGCTGCCGAGGATGGAGTCGGGCCCACGGAGGGTCGAAGACCTGAAAAAAAAATCATCAGTAAAAAATGTAAAAACTATCGGAAGACCTTCAGGGGCTCCCATCCAGGTAAGTCGCTGTGGAAATGTTTTTTTTTAATGTTCACTAACCTTTTTTTCAGGTTCTTCATACTTACCGTCGGGGACAGACCGGCCTCCTCGCAGCGGTCCACCCCCGTTCTGGCACCGACTCCCGCCCGCATGAATACGGGAGCTCGGCGGGCGGGAGGTCAGTTGCGCCACTTGGCCGTCCGCTGACGTCAGCGGGAGGTTCTCGGCGGCTCTCCCCTGCCGCCTGCTCCAGGGCACTGGCCGGATCTGCGAGAGCAATGTCGGCGGCAACGGGCGGTGAGTTGATGAATTTCGGCCTCTGTTACTTGTTGATATGCATATAATCTGAATGTTTGTCCATCATTTATTTATGCTTTTCAGGCATAAAGAGGGTTATGTATGTTATGGTTCCTGTTATTCTTGAGGATAATGTCCCTGAATGGTATAAAAAATAGAACCAGTGACATTCTGCTAATGAAGCCATCTCTCTTTGTATGGCTTGACTGAGTTTCTTAATTAGCTGCTAAATCTTATCGATATGGTGACCGATGACAATGTGCAAGGCTTTTGCTTGTAGTGAAGTCTTTCACTATGGTAATCAAAAGAGCCTTTGCCTCATTACCTGATCGCGGCTTCTAATTTAAAGTACAGCATACTCAGTTTCTTCCCACAGTGTTACATGGGACCATTTATAAATTCTATCCTTTTCCTCTTCAGACATGTTGTTCAGGGCAGCACTCTAAAAATAGTTACATGACATGGATTGTACTCCTTGGAGATGTACCCAGAGGAACTGCTATACTTTAAAGAGCACTTTAAAAAAAAAGCTACAGTTATTCCACTGAGGAGAGTGAGGAAGTAGAAGGTTACAAAAATAAATTTGAGGTCTACACCATGTTTTACTCTTCTACTTATTCATGAAAATTAGCAACGAGAAGAACACCCTTTTCTTTGGATCCTCAGAGATACTATTCAGCAGCAGTTCAAAGCATGCCATGTACAACAAAAAACTTATTTAAAACCACATTAGAGGAAGTTGTGTTTTCAAAAGTTAATTTTGCCCAAAGTTCAATGTATTTCCCGTTGCCATGTTTTGCACAAGCCCAATATTTTTAAAGGAACTGCAACATTTGCAAAGGTTTTAACCAATAAAGAGGATTCAGGGTGTTTGGGTTCTAAATTATGAAGAGACAATTTTAGAGCTGTACTTGTATTCTCTGAGGGAAGGAGACTGAGAGGGAACATGGGCCAAGCCTATAAAATGCTGAGCAGGCATAAATATAGATGTTGGCAAGCTATTTACTTGTGGCTATCCTTTCCATTGCCATCGTCTGCGACATGATGCTGCTCATGTTGGAGATGGGCTGCTCCATTCTCTGAACATTTACAGACATCGTGGTTACAAAAGATGCCTGAGCCTCAAGCAATTGTTGCTGGCCCTTCCAAGATCACCCTCTTTCTCGATGGCCCCCGAGGCTCAGCATCTGCATACAGTTCAGCAGAGCTTAGACCGTCTTGTGCCCTCCGGCAAGGAGTCCCCACTGCTGTCCCTGTCAACACTGCCAGCTCTTAAACATTGTGAATTGTGAGACACCAGGTGACAACTCTCCTCTATGGCGCAAAGGACCCACCAAGGTGTGTGTATCTGTGCTGGTGCTGGGTGTGCTTGGGGCTGCTGAAGCTGCATCCTCAGAGGCTGTAGGTTCCTCTGAGGAATCATCTTCCTTCGGGCTGGACATGGGGGGTGGTGGTGAGTGCGGCTTTGGACTCACCTTTCCTGAGCTCATCAGATCATTGAAGCTCTTCCTGCACTGGACCCAGGTCCTCCTCACGAGCTCCCTGCTGCTGACCTCCTCCAGCCAGGCCCTTTTGGTCTCTTGGGGAGGTCTCCTGCATCCATCTGCTGGGAAGAGGACCTCCCTGCATGGTCTTGCTGTCTCAATCAGAATATGTAGCGAGACATCTGTAAAGTGGGGTGCAGTCCTCTGCCTTTGGATATTCATTATCTTCACTTTGCACAATAATGCCAACCTTTCCAATTCTCCTTCCACAATCTTTTACCAACCTTCAAATAGAAACATAGAAACATAGAAAATAGGTGCAGGAGCAGGCCATTCAGCCCTTCTAGCCTGCACCGCCATTCAATGAGTTCATGGCTGAACATGAAACTTCAGTACCCCCTTCCTGCTTTCTCGCCATAACCCTTGATCCCCCGAGTAGTAAGGACTTCATCTAACTCCCTTTTGAATATATTTAGTGAATTGGCCTCAACTACTTTCTGTGGTAGAGAATTCCACAGGTTCACCACTCTCTGGGTGAAGAAGTTTCTCCTCATCTCGGTCCTAAATGGCTTACCCCTTATCCTCAGACTGTGACCCCTGGTTATGGACTTCCCCAACATTGGGAACATTCTTTCTGCATCTAACCTGTCTAAACCCGTCAGAATTTTAAACGTTTCTATGAGGTCCCCTCTCATTCTTCTGAACTCCAGTGAATACAAGCCCAATTGATCCAATCTTTCTTGATAGGTCAGTCCCGCCATCCCGGGAATCAGTCTGGTGAACCTTCGCTGCACTCCCTCAATAGCAAGAATGTCCTTCCTCAAGTTAGGAGACCAAAACTGTACACAATACTCCAGGTGTGGCCTCACCAAGGCCCTGTACAACTGTAGCAACACCTCCCTGCCCCTGTATTCAAATCCCCTCGCTATGAAGGCCAACATGCCATTTGCTTTCTTAACCGCCTGCTGTACCTGCATGCCAACCTTCAATGACTGATGTACCATGACACCCAGGTCTCGTTGCACCTTCCCTTTTCCTAATCTGTCACCATTCAGATAATAGTCTGTCTCTCTGTTTTTACCACCAAAGTGGATAACCTCACATTTATCCACATTATACTTCATCTGCCATGCATTTGCCCACTCACCTAACCTATCCAAGTCACTCTGCAGCCTAATAGCATCCTCCTCGCAGCTCACACTGCCACCCAACTTAGTATCATCCGCAAATTTGGAGATACTGCATTTAATCCCCTCGTCTAAATCATTAATGTACAATGTAAACAGCTGGGGCCCCAGCACAGAACCTTGCGGCACTCCACTAGTCACTGCCTGCCATTCTGAAAAGTACCCGTTTACTCCTACTCTTTGCTTCCTGTCTGACAACCAGTTCTCAATCCACGTCAGCACACTACCCCCAATCCCATGTGCTTTAACTTTGCACATTAATCTCTTGTGTGGGACCTTGTCGAAAGCCTTCTGAAAGTCCAAATATACCACATCAACTGGTTCTCCTTTGTCCACTTTACTGGAAACATCCTCAAAAAATTCCAGAAGATTTGTCAAGCATGATTTCCCTTTCACAAATCCATGCTGACTTGGACCTATCATGTCACCATTTTCCAGATGCACTGCTATGACATCCTTAATAATTGATTCCATCATTTTACCCACTACTGAGGTCAGGCTGACCGGTCTATAATTCCCTGTTTTCTCTCTCCCTCCTTTTTTAAAAAGTGGGGTTACATTGGCTACCCTCCACTCCATAGGAACTGATCCAGAGTCAATGGAATGTTGGAAAATGACTGTCAATGCATCCGCTATTTCCAAGGCCACCTCCTTAAGTACTCTAGGATGCAGGCCATCAGGCCCTGGGGATTTATCTGCCTTCAATCCCATCAATTTCCCCAACACAATTTCCCGACTAATAAAGATTTCCCTCAGTTCCTCTTCCTTACTAGACCCTCTGACCCCTTTTATATCCGGAAGGTTGTTTGTATCCTCCTTAGTGAATACCGAACCAAAGTACTTGTTCAATTGATCCGCCATTTCTTTGCTCCCCGTTATGACTTCCCCTGATTCTGACTGCAGGGGACCTACGTTTGTCTTCACCAACCTTTTTCTCTTTACATACCTATAGAAACTTTTGCAATCCGCCTTAATGAGTTGTTTGCAAGGCTGCTTTAAATATGGGTGCTGGAAATGAGTCATCGATGACATCATCAGACCCACACTTTTTAATAGGGCTAGGAAACATGCAGAGCTGGTTTAATTGGGGCCATTACGTTAAAGTCACTCTGATTGTTCCCAACCCGCTATGTGGCCCGCACACACCCGACCCGACAGAGACATAAACATTCCGGCCAGTATTAAATTAAGAAAACTAGAAACTACAAGATTGTTTGGTTTCCTGTTGAATGGTGGACATGTGAAACATATTCTCATCCAAACCAGTTAAGGGGCCGACATTGGGTGCCTTTGCGCCTCCCGTTAACACCCCGGTAGTTTGCGACCGGGCGCTGTGAGATCAGCGACTCCCGCCATATCCAGCAGGAGTGTTGCAGCGGTGCTATGGCATTGCGTCCCGCTCTCATTCCCCCAGAGATCGTGACATCATCGCCGTGTGCATAACCCCGGAACCCGAAATTGAGTTCTGCCCTGTGCAGCAGCACCAGGCGAAAACACCAACAGCTGCGGGAGGCGGGCATCGGGCGGCCGGGCGCTTCGGGGGCGATGCTTAAAAACAAAGTGGCCAAACTAAGTAAAAAAAAAACTTACCTTCTCTCTTCCAGCTTTTTCCGCGGGTTCCTGCCCCCGATCGCTCAGCCCGGCAATCTGCTTGAGTGCTGGGCTGATCACAGGATCAGGACTGCCATCGTTGAGAAGGTAAGTTTGTTTTCCTTTGCAGAGTCTGCAGTGATGGCCCTTCTCTTTAAGGGAGGGAAGGAGCCTTTCAACACGGCAGTGATACACGGCCCAGTGTGCAACACTGCTCCACTCACCGCTCCGCCTGCTGCCGATTGTGCTTGATAGCGCTCCATTTCCTTCTTGGAGCGCAAATGGTGATTTTTTAAAAAAGTTTGACATGATTAGCGCCTGATGCTAATTTTTTAACTTTTAAAAGTTTGCTCCCCAAACGGGGCAATACCCAATTTCACCCCATTAAAGCTTGCAAAGCTCCTTGGGAATGGAGCTGGATAAACACAGAGAGAAAGAAACCACTTTTTCTCAGGAGTTACACCAGTGAGCAGTGGAGAAAATCAGGCAGAGAAATGTTCAGCTAATTCTCCACCACTCTGGGATTTCCCACCAGCAGTGATGATGGCAGTCCCATTCACACCCATCAAAATATAGGCCGACATATTGTAATGAGATACAAATGCTGGTACTGCATCATAAGATGTATTTTCTGCCATTTGCACCATAACAATGCTAATGCTAGGAATGTTGTACATTCCCTCTGTTTAGTGTTGCTATAGTATGGAGAAATAGACTTGAAATTACAATTTGCAATATTAAAGATGAACGCCAATACATTCATATGACATTCCTCCATCTGCTAATTTAGTGGAGGCGTTAACCTAGTTAAAGTAAATGGGTAACACCATGGTTAAAATAGCATTCAGGAATGCCATGCAAGCACAGTAGCCATTTGTGCTGTAATATCAGTCATTTCTAAGCTCATATATGTGATGCATCTCAATTTGTTTTAAGCGATACTACCTTTAATAGAGATGCCTTGCAGTGAAGTGTCTAATCAAACAGGATTTAAGCAAATCACTAATTATAGTGACAATAAGGAAGTGATTAACTTCAGTAAATCGCAGAAGCAATTCCTATATAAAAGCAATGGCTACTCATTCAGTGAAATTAATGATTAAAGGAAGCAAATGAGCTTATGTACAAAAATGTTTTACTGAAAATTCACGCAATTTTGTTCTCCAGGTACATTACTCACTCCTAACGTTTTCTCCAATTAGTAGAATTTTTGTGATTGTAAGTGAGATACTGCAATATTTTTAAGAGTATAAATTCCATGGAAAAGCTAAAGTATAACCGAGCATGCAGGAATACAGCCAGGAAGGACTGAACACAAACTATCCCTGCAGACTGACAACATACTAGTTATACATAACCAAACCAACCAAGCATCTTTCAAAGCATCAAAGAACTTGGACAACCCTCCAGTTACAAACTCAGTGACACAAATACACAATTCCTACTCCCTTGCATGGTCAGGGGTTGCTCCAGATTCCTTGGCATACACATTATACTGGCCTAATCGAGGTCTTTAAAATTATGAAAGGTTTTTGTCATGTATTCAACCAGCATTGTAACCCATGTATAAACTGACCTAAGTTGTACACCGTGAGAACACTGACCACTAGGTGGGAGACACTCCTAACCTGGACCTTCAGGTATAAAAGGGGAAGCTCCACCCACCTTCATCACTTGAGTGCTAAGGAATAAAGGACAGGTCACAGACTGACCTTCTCTCAAGCATGGGTCTCGTGTGCATTTATACTGTGTAGTAAGGACGTATCAATGGCGACAAGAAACTGGAATTTAAACCATGCGAGCATGGCCACTAGCAGAACAGACGAGAGGTACTGTGTTAAGGAATGGTTGGGACAGAGATTCAACATTGTTAAAGCAGCACACAGTTCTCCAGGCAGACAAGGGCAGTCAGGCATGCCCCAACATGTAGTCGAATCCAGAGGGGGAGTTCGACAGAGACAATGGCAAGCTGAACAGCAATTCACGCCATTGCAAGGGACAATGCGGCCAGTAATGGGGCCATCAACACCTGTTAATGGTGCACTCAAGGACAATAACAGGGGCAGTCAGGGATGATCGACTGGCAAGGGACCTTTTGTTTCAAACCGCAACTCATGCTGGAGGCGTGGAGGCACACACTCAGCCGGAGTTAGCAGAGATGAGCAAAATACCTGCAGAAATTGCAGAAATGGACACTGGGGGAAATCGCTGGAAGCTGAAGTTCAGCGATTTCATGTGGAACACGTATACAGTTCATACACCAGGACGTCACCGATAATGATGAAAGTGCTCCTCAATGGCATCCCAGTATCAATGGAGTTAGACACGGGTGCCAGCCAGTCCCTGATGGGTATCAAACAGTTCAAAAAGTTGTGGACATCCAAGGCCAGGAGGCCAAAATTATCGCCGATTGACGCACAGCTACGGACTTACACAAAGCAGATCATTCCGGTGCTAGGCAGCGCCACGGTAGTCGTGACCCACAAAGATTCGGAGAACAGGTTGCCACTCTGGATTGTCCCAGGGACGGTCACGCACTACTGGGGAGGAGTTGGCTTGCTGTCATGAACTGGAAATGGGGCGATGTCAATGCAATTTCCTCTGTGGAGCGAGTATCATGCTCACAGGTCCTGGACAAATTTGACTCATTATTTCAACCCGGCATCGGCACTTTCATGGGGGCCAAGGTAGTGATTCACATAAACCCGGACGCCAGACCAGTACACCACAAGGCCAGAGCGGTGCCGTACGTGATGCGGGAAAAGATAGAAGGCGAATTGGACCGCCTGTTGAGGGAAGGCATCATCTCGCCAATCGAATTCAGTGACTGGGCGAGCCCGATTGTGCCGGTGCTCAAGGCGGATGGGTCGGTCAGGATATGTGGCGATTACAAGGCCATCATCAATCGGGTGTCACTCCAAGACCAGTACCCGCTACCGAGAGTGGAGGACCTCTTTGCGACGCTATCCGGTGGCAAACTTTTTTCAAAATTGGACCTGACCTCAGCTTACATGACCCAGGAGCTGGCGAGTGAGTTGAAGAAGCTGACCACCATCACGACACACAAGGGGTTGTTTGAGTACAACAGATGTCCGTTCGGGATTCGCTCGGCCGCCGCGATCTTCCAACGAAATATGGAAAGCCTCCTCAAGTCGATTCCAGGGACGGTGGTTTTTCAGGACGACATCCTCATTACGGGTTACGATACTGAAGAACACCTCCACAAACTGGAGGAGGTGCTATGCAGACTGGACCGGGTAGGTCTGCGACTGAAAAAGGCGAAGTGCGTCTTCCTAGCTCCAGAGGTAGAATTCCTGGGGATGAGGGTAGCAGCAGACGGGATCAGCCCTACTGCATCCAAGACGGAAGCGATCCAGAGAGCACCCAGACCGCGTAACACGACGGAGCTGCGTTCGTTCCTGGGGCTCCTGAACTATTTTGGTAACTTTCTTCCCAAATTGAGCATGCTGCTAGAGCCGCTACACGTGCTCCTACGCAAAGGTCGTGAATGGGTCTGGGGGGACAGCCAGGAAAGGGCTTTTAATACAGCACGCAATTTGTTATGTTCCAACAATCTGTTAACGCTATATGACCTATGTAAGAAACTTGTGTTAACGTGCGATGCATCGTCCTATGGTGTCGGGTGTGTGTTGCAGCATGTCAATGCCAAGGGTCAGTTACAGCCGGTAGCTTATGCCTCCAGGAGTCTGTCCCAGGCAGAAAGGGGCTACGGGATGGTAGAAAAGGAGGCGCTCGCATGTGTATATGCGGTAAAGAAAATGCACCAGTACCTGTTTGGCAGGAAATTTGAGCTGGAGAGAGATCACAAACCCCTAACGTCCCTTTTGGCCGACAACAAGGCCATAAATGCAAACGCATCGGCCCGCATACAGAGGTGGGCACTCACGTTAGCTGCCTATGACTACACAATTCGGCACAGACCGGGCACCGAAAACTGCGCCGATGCACTCAGCAGGCTCCTACTAGCCACCACTGAGGGGGCTACTGAGCATGCTGCTGAGATGGTCATGGCTGTTGAAGCTTTCGGAAGCAAAGGCTCACCTGTGACAGCCCGTCAGATTAAAGTCTGGACAAATAGAGACCCGCTGTTGTCTCTAGTCAAGAAATGTGTCCTGAATGGGGACTGGGCAGCCACGTACAGGGCATGCCCTGAGAAATGTAAACCATTTCACAGGCGCAAGGATGAACTCTCGATTCAGGCCGATTGCCTACTGTGGGGAAACCGCGTAGTCATGCCCCAGATGGGCAGAGAGGTGTTCATCAGAGAACTCCACAATGGGCACCCGTGCATTGTCACGATGAAGGCAATTGCCAGGTCACACGTTTGGTGGCCAGGGATAGACTCAGATCTGGAACTTTGTGTTCGCAGGTGCAACACGTGTGCCCAGCTGGGCCATGCGCCCAGGGAAGCCCCCCTTAGCCCCTGGCCATGGCCCGCCAAGCCTTGGTCACGCATCCATGTGGACTACGCAGGTCCTTTCATGGGGAAAGTTTTTGGTTGTAGTAGACGCCTACTCCAAATGGATCGAGTGTGACATTTTAAATTCAAGCACATCCTCTGCCACGGTAGAAAGTCTACGGGCAATGTTCGCCGCCCACGGCCTACCGGACATCTTGGTCAGTGACAATGGCCCGTGCTTCACAAGCACTGAATTCCAGGACTTCATGGCAGGCAATGGAATTAACCATGTTAGAACGGCACCGTTCAAGCCGGCCTCAAACGGCCAGGCAGAACGAGCAGTGCAGATAATCAAACAGGGGATGCTCAGATTCCAAGGGGGTTCCCTACAAATCCGCTTATCATGCCTCCTGTTGGCCTATAGATCCCGACCACACTCGCTCACAGGGGTTCCACCCGCAGAGCTACTAATGAAAAGGACGCTCAAAACCCGATTATCCCTTATACACCCCACCATGAAAGAAACTGTCGAGAGCAGGCACCAGTCACAATATCACTACCATGACAGGAATGTGAGGGCGCGATGTATTGATGTAAATTATCCTGTTTTTGTCCTCAACTACGCTGCAGGGCCCAAATGGCTCGCAGGCACTGTGGTTGCCAAAGAGGGAAATAGGATTCTGGTAGTTAAACTTACCAATGGACAAATCTGCCGCAAACATGTGGATCAAACAAAAAGGAGGTTCAGCAACCCCATAGAAGAAGCAGAGGAAGAACACGATATAGAGTTCACTCCACCACAGGTGACCGAACACCGGAACCAAAGGGAGGAGAGCCCAGTCACTGTGGGCATTCCAGACAGGCCTGAGGCACTGCAAACAGCAGACACTCAGGCCAGCGCCCAACAACCGGAGCCCCAACTCAGGCGCTCTACAAGGGAGCGTAAACCACCAGAGAGACTCAACCTGTGATCCCAATAAGACTTTGGGGGGGAGGTGATGTCATGTATTCAACCAGCATTGTAACCCATGTATAAACTGACCTAAGTTGTGCACCGTGAGAACACTGACCACTAGGTGGGAGACACTCCTAACCTGGACCGTCAGGTATAAAAGGGGAAGCTCCACCCACCTTCATCACTTGAGTGCTAAGGAATAAAGGACAGGTCACAGACTGACCTTCTCTCAAGCATGGGCCTCGTGTGCATTTATACTGTGTAGTAAGGACGTATCAGTTTTGATAGAGTGAATACAGAGAGAATGTTTCCACTTGTGGGGACGGGCATAAGTAGAGGCCATCAATATAAGATAGTCACCAAGAAATCCAATAGGGAATTCAGCAGAAACGTCTTTACCCAGCGAGTGGTGAGAATGTGGAACTCACTACCACAGGGAGTGGTTGAAACAAATAGTATAGATGCATTTAAGGGAAGGCATACGAGGGACAAAATCAAAATACTGCGGACTCTGGAATCTGAAATAAAAACAGGAAATGCTGGAAACGGGGCTCGACTTCCACCACCCCACCACCCTGGGCTTCTTTTGAAGCTGAGCCCTGAGGTCCTGAGTCCAGGCAAGGGAGCGATTCTGCCGGCTGACACTCCGACCCTCGAGCCCGGTGAGGAGAGGAGAGGTGGTGGGGTGGTACTTTGAAAAAAATCAAAAATTCAAGAATGGCATTACACTTCCAATTTCTCCCTTTTGACTTTCAACAAATGAAGATTTATGATGCATATTCTCTGCCTTCTTCACTCCCTCCAAAACTTCGGCTCAAAACAATGGTGTCTTTCTGCTCCGGTTTTGTAATGTGCGCCGATTTTTGTTAAGTGCCCAGAAGGTTTTTTGGGAGAGGTCACATACGCTGTCGTAGAAAAAATGTAAGTTGGCCAAACTTGCTTAAATGTCAAAAACTGGCGCAGACATCAGGACAAGTTAAGAAACAAAAGATGAGTCTAGATGAGGTGTAAACGGAAATGGCAGAAGCATCGACAGCTGCCATGTGAAAAAATATAGGGCCAGAGGTTATAGTGTGAAATTATTGAACTCGATGTTGAGTCCAGAAAGCTATAAAATGCCTAAAATGCCAGAGTAAAATATATACGTGTATGTACACCCATATGTATAATAGCTTCAAAAAATGTCAATGGACTTTCTTAAGAAGCCAATTAAAAAAGGGTCACAATAAACATTAACTTGATGCTTCACAACTTCTCTAAAAAGCGGGTCGTACAACAATGAGCCTGGCTAGTGCACCAAGGGGAGCGGAGTGGAAAGGTGGCATCCTGTCTACCTCACCTCTTGCCGGCTGATATTAGAGCTGTCTATGCACAGGTCTGAGTGAACTGCTATCTAAAACAATTTCTAATGAATGGGTACCATATGTCCCTAATAGGGATCTATAATCCCGGGTCAGCCATCTGCTCACTCTCCACCTACAGGACAACGATGTGCAGATCCTTCGTAGGTTTGAGGGGGGGAAAGCCAAAGGAGGAAATACCAAATAATTACAAAGTAGCATTTGGTATTTTCTGATTTAATTAACCCATTAGCGAACTGAATCTGAGCGGTGATGGGTACAGATTGCTCCTGGTTAATATTAAATTATTATAAATGTTATCACTCAGCATCTCTTGTTGAATGGATATTACTGCTTTTCTAATTTTATTATAATGTCTCAGTGGTACTCATTAGAATCCAATACACTCCAAAAGTACTTAACTGGCTGTAAAGCACTTTGAGACCTCCAGTGGTCATGAAAGGCGCTATATAAATCCAAATCTTCTTCTTCAACATAAAAGCAACATTAAAAATTGAGAAAGGACTGCAGAACATTAAAATCTATAATGTGCTACCTCAATACTGACCTCAATATTGGCTGATATGGAAGTCTGATTCAGCTTTATGTTTTTATCTGTGGCAGAAACCAGTCAATGTAATTCAAGATCGGCTCTCGTGCTGAGCAAAAACTGCAAGTGTAGCTGACTGACTCATGAGACACTGTACAGAATGAACTTTGAGGGCAAACATTTGATTTCTGCATTCAGCAATAATCTAGAAGATGCTAATGTGTTATATCTGAATAAACAGTGGCTCACTGCAAAAATAACCTTGTAATATCCTACTACCATCATATACCTGGTGTACTCACACTTGGTCATGTCATAGTGGCTGTAACCTGCATTGACTGGCAAGTCCTTTTTGCAGCTCAGGGAGTTGGGAGCATGGCAGGCTGACAAGTATGACTGAACCATTGATGCTTGGGGGTGGAATAGTCTCTGTATTGTGAGTCTGTAAAATTCAGGTATTAATGTTTGTTTTTTAAAAAAGCAGACAGGATCCTTGGCTTTATAAATAGAGGCATAGAGTACAAAAGCAAGGAAGTAAGGATAAACCTTTATAAATCACTGGTTAGGCCTTAGCTGGAAATATTGTGCTCAATTCTGGGCATCACACTTTAGGAACGATGTCAAGGCCTTGACGAGGGTGCAGAGGAGAGTACAGAGTAGAATGGTACAAGGGATGGAGAGACTGGAGAAGCTAGGGTTGTTTGTCTTTGAGCAGAGAAGGTTAAGGGAAGATTTGATAGAGGTGTTCGAATGATGATAGGTTTTGATAGAGTAAATAAGGAAACCCTGCTTCCACTGGCAGGAGGATTGGTAACCAGAGTTTACAGATTTAAAATCTGGGGGAAATTTTACTTGCAGGAGCGAGTGAGTTTGGGAGAGTGTCGGGGGGTAAAAGTGCTGAAATTGACAGCGCGACAGGAAGCTGGCTCCAACCCACATTTAACTGTAGTGTGTTAGGCTGCGTGAGAGCAACCTCCTGGGGAGAGCCGAGTTGTTCATTTCAATATGTCAATAGCTCATTAAGAATGATATTAACATGGGTTTGGGGATTTAACTGTGGCTGCAGGAGCTTCCCGGGCTTCCTGGAGCTCGCCAGGGAAAACACGGCGAGAAAACAGCAGCAATTGAGGAGGCTGAAGACATGACAGGCAAATATTCCAATAAATACCGAAACCTCATGGCTGCTTTCTTGCCTAACCGTGTGAATAGCCTTTGCTCACAGTACTTGTGCTGAGAGGTTAATTTCGCTACTTCACAGATCACTTTCACTACTTTGGAGGTGTACGTCTGATCTCCACTTTGCAGCTGTGATCTGTCCGATCAGCATGGGTGCCACTTATGTTGTTTTACTATAGACCTCAGATGAGGACCAAGATGTTTTTTCAGTGCGCGACCCTTTAATGAGTGTGTGGCCCATTCAAATTCTCGCGTAGGCACAGTTTTTTCTATTTAAAAGGCAGTGTGCTGGCTGCGCGGGAACGGCAGACAGTTGCAGCAGCCGCGCAGCTTAATGGGATCATTGGTTGTGGGTAGGTCCTCCTGCTCACTCCAGCACCAGCAGGAGCAGCATCAGCCTGCCACTCACAGGAGAGAGGGGAAGAGCAGAGAGGTGTCGTGAGCAGGAGGGCCGACCCGCAAACAATGATTCCGTTAAGCTGCGCGTCCGCCGCAACTGTCTGCCGTTCTCGTGCAGCCAGCACACCGCCTTTTAAATAGAAAAAACTGTGCCTGCGCGAGAATTTGAATGGGCCACACACTCATTAAAGGGGTCGCGCACTCAAAAAACATTAAAGGGAACATTGTCCGCAACACAGGGTGTACAAGCAGAGAAAACACATGCAAGCCATGATGCTTACCAACGGATCTACTGCAGACCCAATACAAGTGCAGACCGGGGTCAAGCAAGGCTGTGTCATTGCACCAATGCTCTTTGCAATCTTCCTCGTTACAATGCTTCATCTCACCCTTAACAAGCTCCCGCTGGAGTGGAGTTAATCTACAGGACAAATAGGACATTTTTAACCTCCAGTCCAGATCCAAGGCTGTTCCAACCTCTGTCATTGAATTACAATATGCAGATGACGCTTGCGTTTGTGCACACTCAGAGGCCGAATTCCAAACTATCGTTGACACATTCGCTGAAGCATACGAGAGTCTGGGCCTTACATTCAACATCAATAAGACAAAGGTTCTTTACCAACCTGCAGTACTTTGCAATTTTTCTCCATTTAAATTATAATTCGTTTTTCTATTCTTTCTGCCAAAGTGGATAACCTCACATTTTCCCACATTATACTCCATCTGCCAAATGTTTGCCCACTCACTTAGCCTGTCTATATCCCTTTGCAGATTTTTTGTGTCCTCACAATTTTCTTTCCTACCTATCTTTGTATCATCAGCAAACTTGGTTACATTACACTCAGTCCCTTCGGTTCTGTCTTCACGAAGGAAGATACAAATAACCTTCCGAAGGTACTAGGGGACAGTAGGTCTCGTGAGAAGGAGGAACTGAAGGATATCCTTATTAGGCGGGAAATTGTGTTAAGGAAATTGATGGGATTGAAGGCCGATAAATCCCCGGGGCCTGATAGTCTGCATCCCAGAGTACTCAAGGAAGTGGCCCGAGAAATAGTGGATGCATTGGTGATCATTTTCCAACAGTCTATCGACTCTGGATCAGTTCCTATGGACTGGAGGGTAGCTAATGTAACACCACTTTTTAAAAAAGGAGGGAGAGAGAAAACGGATAATTATAGACCGGTTAGCCTGACATCAGTAGTGGGGAAAATGTTGGAATCAATCATTAAGGATGAAATAGCAGCGCATTTGGAAAGCAGTAACAGGATCGGACCAAGTCAGCATGGATTTATAAAAGGGAAATCATGCTTGACGAATCTTCTGGAATTTTTTGAGGATGTAACTAGCAGAGTGGACAAGGGAGAACCAGTGGATGTGGTGTATTTGGACTTTCAAAAGGCTTTTGACAAGGTCCCGCACAAGAGATTGGTGTGCAAAATCAAAGCACATGGTATTAGGGGTAATATACTGACATGGATAGGGAACTGGTTGGCAGACAGGAAGCAGAGAGTCGGGATAAATGGGTCCTTTTCAGATTGGCAGGCAGTGACTAGTGGGGTGCCGCATGGCTCAGTGCTGGGACCCCAGCTCTTTACAATGTACATTAATGATTTGGATGAAGGAATAGAGTGTAATATCTCCAAGTTTGCGGATGACACTAAACTGGGTGGCAGTGTGAGCTGTGAGGAGGACGCTAAGAGGCTGCAGTGTGACTTGGACAGGTTAGGTGAGTGGGCAAATACATGGCAGATGCAGTATAATGTGGATAAATGTGAGGTTATCCATTTTGGGGGCAAAAACACAAAGGCAGAATATTATCTGAATGGTGGCAAACTAGGAAAAGGGGAGGTGCAACGAGACCTGGGTGCCATGGTTCATCAGTCACTGAAAGTGGGCACGCAGGTACAGCAGGCGGTAAAGAAGGCAAATGTTGGCCTTCATAGGTAGGAGATTTGAATATAGAAGCAGGGAGGTCTTAATGCAGCTGTACAGGGCCTTAGTGAGGCCTCACCTGGAATATTGTGTTCAGTTTTGGTCCCCTAGTCTGAGGAAGGACGTTCTTGCTATTGAGGGAGTGCAGCGAAGGTTCACCAGACTGATTCAAGGGATAGCTGGGCTGTCATATGAGGAGAGACTGGATCAACTGGGCCTTTATTCACTGGAGTTTAGAAGGATGAGAGGGAATCTCATAGAAACATATAAGATTCTGATGGGACTGGACAGGATAGATGCGGAAAGAATGTTCCCGATGTTGGGGAAGTCCAGAACCAGTGGACATAGTCTTAGGATAAAGGATAGGCCATTTAGGACTGAGATGAGGAGAAACTTCTTCACTCAGAGAGTTGTTAACCTGTGGAATTCCCTGCCGCAGAGAGTTGTTGATGCCAGTACGCTGGACATAATCAAGAGGGAGTTAGATATGTCCCTTACGGTTAAGGGGATCAAGGGGTATGGAGAGAAAGCAGGAAAGGGGTACTGAAGGAATGATCAGCCATGATCTTATTGAATGGCGGTGCAGGCTTGAAGGGCTGAATGACCTACTCATGCACCTATTTTCTACGTTTCTATGTTTCTATCCAAGTCATTAATATAGATTGTAAATAGTTGAGGCCCCAACACTGATCCCTGCGGCACCCCATTAGTTACTGTTTGCCAACCGGAAAATGACCCATTTATCCCGACTCTATGTTTTCTGTTAGTTAGCCAATCCTCGATCCAGGCTGATATATTACACCAGCCCCGTGAACTTTTATCTTGCGCAGTAACCTTTTACGTGGCACCTTATTGAATGCCTTCTGGAAATCCAAATACACCACATCCACTGGTTCCCCCTTATCCATCCTGCTCGTTACATCCTCAAAGAACTCCAGCAAATTTGTCAAACATGATTTCCCTTTCATAAAAACATGCTGTCTTTGCTTAATTGAATTATGTTTTTCCAAATGTCCTGCTAATACTTCCTTAATAATGGACTCCAGCATTTTCCCAACGACAGATGTTAGGCTAACTGGTCTATAGTTTCCTGCTTTCTGTCTGCCTCCTTTTTTAAATAGGGGCGTTACATTTGTGGTTTTCCAATTCGCTGGGACCTCCCCAGAATCAGGGAATTTTGGTAGATTACAACCAATGTATCCACAATCCCTGAAGTCACTTTTTTTAAGACCCTAGGATGTAAGCCATCAGGTCCAGGGGACTTGTCCACCTTTCGTCCCATTATTTTACTACTGCTTTAGTGATAGAGATTGTATTAAGTTCCTCCCTCCCTATAGCCCCTTGATTATCCACTATTGGGCTGTTTTTAGTGTCTTCTACCGTGAAGACCGATACAAAATATTTGTTCAACGTCTCTGCAATTTCCCTGTTCCCCATTATTAAATTCCACAGTCTCATCCTTTAGGGGAGCAACATTTACTTTAGCCACTCTTTCCTTTTTATGTACCTGCAGAAATGCTTACTATCTGTTTTTATATTTCATGCTAGTTTACTTTCATAATTTATCTTCCCTCTCTTTATTATTTTTTTAGTCGTTCTTTGCTAGCTTTTAAAAGTTTCCCAATCATCTGACCTTCCACTAGATTGGCCTCTTTGTATGCCCTTGTTTTCAATTTGATACCATCCCTTATTTCCTTAGTTAGCCACGGATGGTTATCCTTTCTCTTACAGGCTTTCCTTCTCATTGGGATATATTTTTGTTGCAAGTTATGAAATATTTCCTTATCTCCTTATCTCCAGAGACTGCTAGACTGCTGTGACACCCTGCAAGCCTCTTACCACACTGGTAAATCCAGCCATGATGGCAGGAGTCTGAGCGAGCACCGCAGCAAGCTGAGCCTGCATGAGAATAGTCTGAGTGGCTAAAGTAAATGCTGTTCCCTTAGAGGACGAGACCGGGGAATTAGTAATGGGGAAAATGGAGATGGCAGAAACTCTGAACAAATATTTTGTATCAGTCTTTACAGTAGAGGTCACTAACAATATTCCAACAGTGGATAGTCAAGGGGCTATAGGCGGGGAGGAACTTAACACAATCACGATCACTAAGGAGATGGTACTCAGTAAGATAATGGAACTAAAGGCAGATAAATCCTCTGGACCTGATGGCTTGCACCCTAGGGTCTTAAGAGAAGTAACGGCAGAGATACTGGATGCACTGGTTGTAATTTACCAAAATTCCCTGGATTCTGGGGAGGTCCCAGTAGATTGGAAAACTGCAAATGTAACGCCCCTATTTAAAAAAGGAGGCCGACAAAAACCAGGAAACTACAGACCAGTTAGCCTAACATCTGCGGTTGGGAAAATATTGGAGTCCATTATTAAATAAGTAGTAGCAGCACATTTGGAAAAGCATAATTTGGTCAGGCAGAGTCAACATGGATTCATGAAGGGGAAGTCATGTTGGACAAAATTTGCGGGAGTTCTTTGAGGATGTAACGAACAGGGCGGATTAAGGGGAACCAGTGGATGTGGTGTATTTGGACTTCCAGAAGGCATTTGACAAGGTGCAACACAAAAGGTAACTGCACAAGATAAAAGTTCACGGGGTTGGGGGTAATATATTAGCATGGATAGAGGATTGGCTAACGAACAGAAAACAGAGAGTCGGGATAAATCATTCATTCTTGGCTTGGCAATCAGTAACTAGTGGGGTGTCACTGCGATCAGTGCTGGGACCCCAACTATTTACAATCTATATTAACAACTTGGAAGAAAGGACCGAGTGTAATGTAGCCAAGTTTGCTGATGATACAAAGATGGGAGGAAAAGCAATGTGTGAGGAGGACACAGAAAATCTGCAAAAGGACATAGACAGGCTAAGTGAGTGGGCAAAAATTTGGCAGATAGAGTATAATGTTGGAAAGTGTAAGGCCATGCACTTTGGCAGAAAAAAATCAAAGAGCAAGTTATTATTTAAATGGACAAAGATTGCAAAGTGCTGCAGTACAGCGGGACCTGGGGTACTTGTGCATGAAACACAAAAGGTTAGTATGCAGGTACAGCAAGTGATCAGGAAGGCCAATGGAATCTTGGCCTTTATTGCTAAGGGGATGGAGTATAAAAGCAGGGAAGTCTTGCTACAGTTATACAGGGTATTGGTGAGGCCACACCTGGAATACTGAGTGCAGTTTTTGTCATGTATCTTACATTATTATATATAACTGTATCCTAACATGCTATACATGACTGTAATAAGATATGATCTGTAACCACCAGGGGTGCACTTGCAAGAGACAGGTATATAAGGACAGGTCTCAGGCAAGTGCAGCATTCCAGAGCTGTGAAATAAAGGTGCAGGTCCAGAGTGACCTTGACTTCACTACATGCCTCGTGTGAATCTGTACCGAGGGGACAGGACTTTACAGTGGCGACGAGTTACGGGATTACAGAATCTACAGAATGGTGAACAACGGATCAGATGAAAAGTACAATACTGGAGACAATTGGGAGGTCTTTATAGAAAGGCTCCAGCAAAGCTTTGTAACCAAAGACTGGTTAGGAGACAACAAAGCAGATAAGAGAAGAGCCCATCTCTTGACCAGCTGTGGCTCGAAAACATATGCTTTAATGAAGGATCTGCTGGCACCCGAGAAACCAGCAAGCAAGTCGTTGGAAGAATTGAGCACACTGGTAAGAGACCACCTGAAGCCAGCGAGCAGCCTACACATGGCCAGACACAGGTTCTACAACTACAGACGCTGTGTGGGCCAGAGCATACCCGACTTCATGGCGGAACTTCGGAGGTTGGCTAGTTTATGTGAGTTCTCCGATGAACTGAGGAGAGAAATGCTGAGAGACTTTTTCATTGAAGGAATAGGCCATGCAGGCATATTCCGAAAGCTCATAGAGACCAAGAACCTGACCTTAGAGGCAGCAGCACTGGTTGCACAGACATTCTTGGTAGGGGAAGAAGAAACGAGGTTAATTTACAATGCAGGTACGACAACGAACAAAATATCGGAACAAGAAGTTCACAGCATTAAGCAAGCTGCTACCCCCACACACAGACAAACCGGGAGAACAGGCTCTCGACAGCAGGCAGTGATGCCAGAAGCCATCAAGGGCCACAGGAACGGCCGTTCACACCTCATCAACCCACAATGCGAGCAATCAACTACAAACTGAGAGAAGCTCAAGAGAGATCAGCCAGACGCAGCTCATTCTTTGGGAACAATAGAAGCATCTGTGCTGGAGGTGTGGGGGTGGGCACTCGTCAAGGGGATGTCATTTTCAGCAGGTTGGTTGCAGGAACTGTGAATATACAGGGCATTTTGGCCTACATGTGCAAAAAAACGGCAACTCGGCTGGTATACGAATCGGATGGGTCGGAAAGTGGACCAGAAGACGGTGGGGACAGTACCCGGAACACCGATGTACACACTGCTCGTTACACAGGATGCCTCCTATAATGATGAGGGTTCTACTCAATGGGATACCTGTCAACATGTAGCTGGATACAGGAGCGAGTCAATCTCTCATGGGCGCTCAACAATTTGACAACTGTGGCCGCATAAAAGAGACAGACCAAAACTCACAAGGGTCGACACCAAACTAAGGACCTATACCAAAGAAATCGTACCAGTCCTCGGCAGCGCCATGCTCTCTGTCACACACAAAGGGACAGTGAACCGACTTCCCCTGTGGATTGTCCCCAGAGACCCCCCCAGCACTGCTGGGGAGAAGCTGACTGGCAAAACTAAACTGGAACTGGGATGATGTCCATGCCATGTCATTAGAGGAACGGACCTCCTGCTCAACAGTTATAAAGCGATTTGAACATCTCTTTCAGCCAGGTGTGGGCACTTTCAAAGGGGCCAAAGTCAAAATCTACATCACACAGGATGCGAGACCGGTCCATCACAAGGCCAGAGCTTTACCCTATGTGATGAGGGAAAAGATTGAACACGAACTAGACAGGCTTCTGCGGGAAGGCATTATATCACCTGTGGAATTTAGCGACTGGGCAAGTCCCATCGTCCCAGTCATGAAGCCTGATGGATCCGTACGAATCTGTGGGGACTACAAATCTACCATAAACAGAGTCTCCCTACAGGACCAGTACCCGCTGCCCAGAGCGGAGGACTTATTTGCCACATTGGCTGGAGGTAAACTTTTCTCAAAACTAGACCTCACATCTGCGTATATGACGCAAGAATTGACCGAAGAATCCAAGCTACTCACCACCATCAACACACATCGAGGCCTTTTCATGTACAATCGATGCCCATTCGGCATCAGG
Organism: Pristiophorus japonicus; assembly: GCF_044704955.1. NCBI lineage: Eukaryota > Metazoa > Chordata > Chondrichthyes > Pristiophoridae > Pristiophorus > Pristiophorus japonicus. Next base: position 131,141,850 of record NC_091991.1, on the reverse strand, counting down.
TTGGCAGCTGCCATATTCCAGCGCAACATGGAGAATCTGCCCAAGTCCATCCCGGGGACGGTTGTATTTCAAGATGACATACTTATCATGGGCAGGGACACCGACTCCCATCTCCGTAATTTGGAGGAAGTACTAAAGCGGTTGGATCGGGTAGGCCTACGAGTCAAGAAATCCAAGTGCCTGTTTCTCATACCCGAGGTTGAATTTTTGGTCAGAAGGATTGCCGCTGATGGAATCCACCCAACAGAGTCCAAAACAGAAGCAATTCGCCTGGCACCCAGACCCCGGAATGTCTCAGAACTGCGCGCCTTTCTTAGGCTACTCAATTACTTTGGGAACTTTATGCAGAACTTAAGCACGCTGCTGGAGCCTCTCCATGTGCTACTCAGGAAGGGGTGCGATTGGTTTTTGGGGGACGCCCAGGAACGTGCCTTCAATAAGGCACGCAACCTTCTGTGTTCCAACAGTGTTTTGACTTTCTTTGATCCAGGTAAAAAGCTAGTTCTCACATGCGATGCGTCAGCATATGGGGTCGGGTGCGTTTTGCAACATGTCAATAGTGCGGGCAAATTACAATCCATAGCTTATGCCTCCAGGTCACTTTCGCGGGCGGAGTGCGGGTACGGAATGGTAGAGAAGGAGGCGCTCGCGTGCGTGTACGGTGTCAAAAAGATGCACCAATACCTTTTCGGGGCCAAGTTCGCGTTAGAAACCGACCACAAGCCCCTCACGTCCCTCCTATCCGAGAGCAAGGCAATAAACGCCAACGCCTCAGCGCGAATTCAACGGTGGGCACTCATGCTGGCGTCCTATGACTATACCATAAGGCACAGACCAGGCACAGATAACTGTGCTGACGTGCTCAGCAGGCTACCCCTGGCGACCACGGAAGGGTCTGACGAACAGGACTATGAGATAGTAATGGCAATCAGTGCCTTTGAGTCCACAGGTTCGCCCATGACGGCTCGCCAAATCAGAGCCTGGACGGCCAGCGACCCTACGTTATCCTTAGTAAAAAGATGTGTCCTAACTGGTGACTGGGCAGAGGCTTGCGATGCCTGCCCCGAGGAATTAAAACCCTTTCACAGGCGCATGCATGAACTATCACTACAAGCAGACTGCCTGATGTGGGGCAGCCGAGTAGTCATGCCTCTGTGAGGCAGAGAGGCATTTGTCTGGGAGCTCCACCTCGAGTACCCGGGGATCGTTTTCATGAAGGCCATAGCCAGATCCCACGTCTGGTGGCCTGATATTGATGCGGACTTGGAGCTCTGCGTCCAAAGGTGCACCATTTGTGCCCAACTCAGCAATGCCCCCAGGGAGGCTCCCCTGAGCCCCTGGCCCTGGCCTAACAAACCATGGTCGCGGGTGCACATAGACTATGCGGGCCCATTCATGGGCAAAATGTTCCTCGTAGTTGTCGATGCATTTTCAAAGTGGATCGAATGCACCATTTTAAACTCGAGCACAACCTCCACCACTGTGGAGAGCCTCGCAACCATGTTTGCAATGCACGGAATCCCTGACATATTGGTCAGTGACAATCACCAGCGCAGAATTCCAAGACTTTATAATTGACCACGGCATAAATCACGTCAAGACAGCACCGTTCAAACCGGCCTCCAACGGCCAGGTGGAGAGAGCAGTGCAAATCATTAAACTAGGCATGCTTAAAATCCAAGGTCCCATGCTGCAGGGTCGCCTGTCGCGACTGCTGCTGGCATACAGATCTCGTCCGCACTCATTGACTGGGATCCCCCCCGCGCAACTGTTGATGAAAAGAACTTTAAAAACAAGGCTCTCATTAATCCTCCCAGACATGCACGAAATCGTTGAGGCAAAGCGTCGTAAGCTGACTGAGTATCATGACAGAAATTCGAGGGGGTTATGGAATGAGATAGGGGACAAAGTGTTTGTACTAAACTATGGCAGGGGTCCCAAATGGCTTGCAGGGATAGTAACAGGCAAGGAAGGAAACAGGCTACTGGTGGTACAAATGGACAATGGCAAAACCTGCTGGAGGCATGTAGACCAAGTCAAAAGCAGATTTACCAACAACACTGCGGAACCAGTGGCAGACTACAATGTGGAACTCGCACCACACCTGGTGGACAGACAGAGGGAACAACCTGAGGAAAGGGCAATCCCAACAGACAGCCCAGGTGAGTCAACAATAATCACACCAATCGAAACAGACAGCCCAGGCAAGATACCAGCAACCACACCCAAAGAAAAACAGACACCAAGGCAAACAACTGAGCCACAACTCAGACGCTCCACGCGAGAGCGTAGACCATCTGAGAGACTGAACCTATAAAGACATTAAGACCTTGGGGGAGGGTGATATCATGTATCTTACATTATTATATATAACTGTATCCTAACATGCTATACATGACTGTAATAAGATATGACCTGTAACCACCAGCATACCTTACCACCAGGGGTGCACTTGCAAGAGACAGGTATATAAGGACAGGTCTCAGGCAAGTGCAGCATTCCAGAGCTGTGAAATAAAGGTGCAGGTCCAGAGTGACCTTGACTTCACTACATGCCTCGTGTGAATCTGTACTGAGGGGACAGGACTTTACAGTTTTAGTTTCCATATTTACGAAAGGATATACTTGCTTTGGAGGTAGTTCAGAGAAGGTTCACAAGGTTGATTCCAGAGATGAGGGGATGACCTATGAGGAATGATTGAGGAGGTTGGGCCTCTACTGATTGGAATTCAGAAGAATGAGAGGTGATCTTATTGAAATGTATAAGATTATGAGGGGCCTTGACAAGGTGGATGCAGAGAAAATGCAGAGTTTCCACTAATGGGGAGACTCGCACTAGCGGGCATAATCTTAGAATAAGGGGCCGCCCATTTAAAACTGAGACGAGGAGAAATTTATTTTCTCAGAGGGTTGTAAATCTGTGGAATTTGCTGCCTCAGAGAGCTGTGGAAGCTGGGACACTGAATAAATTTAAGCCAGAGATAGACAGTTTCTTAACCGATGAGGGAATAAGGGGTTATGGGGAGCGGGCAGGGAAGTGGACCCGAGTCCATGATCGGATCAGGAAGATCGTATAAAATGGCAGAGCAGGTTCGAAGGGCCGTATGGCCTACTCCTGCTCCTATTTCTTATGTTCTTATGTTCTTATGTATGAGGATACCGGCATTTTGTACTCTTTCAGCCCCGCTGCTGGCCACGGGCTCAGCCATGCCAGTCCCAGGAATGGCCAACAGTGTCTCCTCCAAGGAGATGAGGTGATGCAGATGAGCCTAGCTTCTGCTTGCGCAGCTTATGCCCCACCTTTTCCTGCAAGAGAAAGGGAAGTGTGTCAGTGAGTTTGGTGCAATGTGTTTGGGTGATGAGCTTGTCATGGTTGAATAGCTGGCAGTGTGTGCAAGCTGTGAGATGTGGGTGTGAGGCTTGCAGCAGTGGTAAGTGTGTGAGGGTGCGGTGAAGCTATGAATGTGAGGCATGAGTTGTGATTGATAGAGGTGAGTGATTGAGGGTATGATGTCTTGAGCACTGTTTGAGGCTAGTCGTGCAGTTTGCATGATATGGCATTTGAAGATGAATTCACTGACCTTGACCACACGTGTGAGGTCATTACATTTTTCCGACAATGCATCCACATCCTTGGGGCTATGCTGCTGTCATTCACCACAGTGGCTATCTGCTCCTGCTGTACTTTGTACTGTTGCCTGGAGGGTCTCCTGGCCCCCTGTGGAGAGAAGATCTCTCTCCTCCTATTGACCTCCTTCACCAAGCCCTCCAGTGCTGCATCAGAGAACCTTGGTGCATGCTCTCTCCCCTGTTGTGCCATCATTAATAGTTCCTTTCCAATGTCTTCCTCAGAAAGTTCAATGATCTGCAGCAGGCAGAATGCACCTCCCCTTTAAGAGGTGCAGACTGCCTTCAAGTAGTGCAGGCTAGCTTTAATTGCGGCTAGCTTCGCACAAGCTAGGGACCACTTGCAGCGCATTCAAAACTGGGCTGAACACCACAATCATGGAAATGAGCAGGCAGCACAAAGTCCGAATGGGTGCAGGTTGTTTGCGCATTGCCATCCCAGTACCCGTTTTCGGGGGCAAATAAATTTTTAGGTCCCGGATTTTCTTTGATAACGCTGCTATGAGGCTCCTTGGGATGTTTTGCTCCCTAAAGTAAATGCAAGTTGTTGGTGTTTCCAATTGATCTTCCTCTGAAGTCACGACAGGAGATCAGGAGAACCCTGTGGAAATTCAGGGCCAGTGTGAGGCGTGAGGTGCAACCCGCCTGCAGACAGAAGGCTTCTCGAACAAAATAATAGCCTCGGTAAGGTGACTATAGAACTGTCCTTGTACAAATTGCTTGAGCTTCACATCGTCATGCTACTTGAGCTCTCAGAAGTCATTGTTATAATGAGATGCTTGCAAGATAGAATGTTGAGGGTCAAGCATAAAGGGTTGTAAAGGTTGGCAGGAACAGTCAAGCATTCCATCCTTAGTTTTATTTTTCCCTTTGAAGTTAACTGTTTATTCCAACTTAGTTACAATGCGAAGACAGCGAACAGTGCCTTTTCCTCTTCGTGCATCCCATCTAAACATTATTCTATGGAATGAATGCTATTTGATGACTTTGCATTAAATAATCTGGAAAGTGCTAACTTGTTAAACACGCAAGTGAGCTCACTCATTTAAAAAATAACGTTATATCTTTCCACCAGTCACATGTCTGAAAACATGCACTTAAATGGTACAATACTTATACTATAATAATACTATAATAATAAGGTGCATTTATATAGGTTATTATATTGAAACAATTCAAGGATCTGTAGTGACTGCTATTATTTAGGCATAATGATTGTAACTTATACTGACCATAAAGAAAAGAAAGATTTGTGTTTATATAGCGCCTTTCATGGCCTCAGGATGTCCCAAAGTGCTTTACAACCAATGAAGAACTTTTGAAGTGTAGCCACAGTGTACACGGTTTACCAAATAAAGAGAGTAAGACATAAGGATGACAGCCATAAAAACCTCTCCATAGTAATCATTTTCCAGGCTAGTTCTGACATTCAGATCCTCCTGGTACAACATTGAGATCCAACTGTTATGGAGTGGCCTCTAAATGTAGCTTTTGTCTGATGTTTTAAATTTTGCCAAAATTCTTTGTTAATTGGAAAGTGGACAAATGATTTATCTCTCAGATCCCAACATTTGACTGCCTCTGTGACTTCTTGTGCAATGTTGCAGTCCTCAGACAGCGAATTGTACTATACATGATAAGTGTAAAGATTTGCAGGATTTGTCATGGGATGTCACACAGCGTCAAACCACTTGCCCTAATTATACACACTTAATTCTCAAAATCCTGCACAGCTGCGAAGTTTCACTGAACAATGGATTAAACTAGCACAGTACGAACTGGAATCAAGGTTAATGGTGTCAGGAAGGAGGTTTTCATTAAAAAAAAACTTATTGCAACACTGTTCAGTGATATTTGGTATTCTGAACATGGATAAGATACCTACACTTAAAAACAGCATTGTAAAATAATGCAGCTGAGGTTTTGAAGGAAAATATCACATTTCCCAGAAATGCAGATGGGAAGAGTTTATGCATAAATTGAATACTTCATGATATAGATGCACTGATTCTGTTGCGAACTAGCAGTGGAAATCTGCATGGCTGAATTAATTGTTGTTACGCTTCAATCCTTCTGAAATCTGTTTGATCAGATAGTCAGCGACAACTCCTTATGCATCAGACATTTCATTCTATATACTTAAATATATTTGCGGCCGTATTGTTGATTAATATAGCTCCTTCCCTTTTATTTTACTGTGGTAAATTATTTTATGTGATTGCATAATAAATTATTACTAAATGTATTGCAACGGTGAAGCTATATACATCATTCTGTCCCAATTTCTATCTCTGTTTTCATACTGCAAAAACTGGAAGGCATATTTAAGGGCACATGAACTGACAGTGCATGCCTTTACCCTAGGGTAATTCTGTTTATTTTCGTCATTGAACTTTTACATTTAGTCACTTAGTATGCAATGGTGCATTTACTTTCAAGAAGAAGCAGACCTGGGTTGAATCTCCAATCTGTGCCATAGTTTTTGAACCATGAACACTGCATGCTGGGAAGGAGTCCGAAATTGTCCTCCAAACAAGCATCTCTATCTCAGTGACAGATGCAGTCCGCTTCACTTGGTTGGATTTGTTAATAATATTGAGATAAGGCACACTTTTTTCAGAAGCTGTTTCTGCACATTAAATATTGAAGTGAGCCGTTGAAGGTCCTCAGCACCCTCACCACCTATTTTGGGCAACTTGTACCACTTTTAATCTTTAATCAAGCCTTCAAAGGATTTAAGAATATCAGTGGGAATAAACAAAGGTGACATTTCTCATTGTGTTGATGAAAATAAATACAACTGATCTTTAAGATGTGTCTGTCTTTTAACTTAATTTACACTCTTTTACATTATAAGTATATCTTTGTGCCGTGAAGTCTGATTTGAATATGCTATTTGATGCAGATAGACACTTGGATTAAAAACTCATCTTTGACAATGAATTTTTTGCAGTTCAAAATTCAATAATATTTGATGTCACCAATGATTCCATCTGTAAGGAACTTATGAGTGCAAGTCGATCTCTCCTAGACAGAATAAAATTAATGTTCCCCTTTGTGTGGTTGGTTTATATCATAAAAGATATAAGCAGAATTTTTTCTTTCATTTTAAGAATATCATGAACAAGCTGTTATAACAAATGTACTACTGTGACAACTATTCAGCAATGTATAATTCCGCACCTGGCTTGTGGTGTAACCATTCCTCTACGACAAGCCTTTATTTAGGTTTAAACCATAGACGGCATAAATACAAGTTTCAGTCTGCATAGCTATCCTCTGAGTTACATTTAATGGGCACACTGCTTGTGAAAGGGATGCAGTTCAGCAAAAATAATCCTTAATATTAGTTCTAAAAAGAGGGCCTAAAAAAGGTTTCTAAAAAAAAAGCTTCAGTATAATAGGAAAGCAAAGAGCCAGTGCTTATTCAATTATCAACCAACAGCATGCAATACAATGTCTTTGCAATTGTTACTGATTCTCTGGCAAAAGTGTTTCCTGTTCGTAAAATTAAAGATTCAAATTTTGGCCTATCATAATGGTTCATTCTCTGGTTGGCAACCAGTAACTAGTGGTGGGCCGCAGGGATCAATGCTGGGACCCCAACTATTTACAATCTATATTAACGACTTGAAAGAAGGCACTGAGTGTAACGTAGCCAAGATGGCTGACGATACAAAGGTGGGAGGAAAAGCAATGTGTGAGGAGGACACAAAAAATCTGCAAAAAGACATAGACAGGCTAAGTGAGTGGGCAAAAATTTGGCAGATGGAGTATAATGTTGGAAAGTGTGAGGCCATGCACTTTGGCAGAAAAAAATCAAAGAGCAAGTTATTATTTAAATGGAGAAAGATTGCAAAGTGCCGCAGTACAGCGGGACCTGGGGGTACTTGTGCATGAAACACAAAAGGATAGTATGCAGGTACAACAAGTGATCAGGAAGGCCAATGGTATCTTGGCCTTTATTGCAAAGGGGATGGAGTATAAAAGCAGGGAAGTCACATCTGGAATACTGCGTGCAGTTTTGGTTTCCATAGTTACGAACGGATATATTTGCTTTGGAGGCAGTTCAGAGAAAGTTCACTAGGTTGATTCCAGGGATGAGGGGTTGACTTATGAGGAAAGGTTGAGTAGGTTGGGCCTCTGCTCATTGGAATTCAGAAGAATGAGAGGTGATCTTATCGAAACATATAAGATTATGAGGGGGCTTGACAAGGTGGATGCAGAGAGGATGTTTCCACTGATAGGGGAGACTAGAACTAGAGGCCATGATCTTAGAATAAAGGGCCACCCATTTAAAACAGAGATGAGGAGAAATTTCTTCTCTCAGAGGGTTGTAAATCTGTGGAATTCGCTGTCTCAGAGAGCTGTGGAAGCTAGGACATTGAATAAATTTAAGATAGAAATAGACAGTTTCTTAAACGATAAGGGGATAAGGGATTATGGGGAGCGGGCAGGGAAGTGGAGCTGAGTTGATGACTAGATCAGCCATGATCTTATTGAATGGCGGAGGAGGAGGCTCGAGAGGCCGTATGGCCTACTCCTGTTCCTATTTCTTATGTTCTTATAAGACAGGAAAATAAATTGCATTGTATTGCACCGTAACATGCCCTCAGACATCCCGAAGATTGTAAGGAGAGAAATTTGTTTGAGGTCCATTTTCAGATGCAAAGCATGTGGCAGAAGCCAGGCATCCAGTGCTCGGCCAAAATTGGGCCTCGGGCCTTAACTGAATAAATCTACCGAGCTGTAGATGCCAATCGGGTGTCCAGAGACAACTTTCCGGTTTGGGCTGGCTGTGGTGCCAGCAATGGCCTTTGGGTAGATCCTGGGGCAGGAAAAAAAGAAAGAAAGACTTGCATTTATATAATGCCTTGCATGACCTCAGGACGTCCCAAAGCACTTTACAGCCAATGAAGTACTTTTGAAGTGTAGTCACTGTTGTAATGTAGGAAACGCAGCAGCCAATTTGAGCACAGCAAGCTCCCACAAGCAACAATGTGATAATGACCAGATAATGTGTCTTTTTCTAATGATGTTGAATGAGGGATAAATATTGGCCAGGACACCGCGGATAACTCCCCTGCTCTTCCTTAAAATAATGCCATGCGATCTTTTACATTCATCTGAGAGAACAGATGGGGCCTTTGTTTCACATTTGTTTAACATTTCATTCGCCTCTGACAGTGCAACGTTCCGTCAGCACTGCACTGGAGTGTCAGCCTAGATTTTTGCGCTCAAGTCTTTGGAGTGGAACTTGAACCCACAACCTTCTGACTCAGAGGTGAGAGTGTGACCCACTGAGCCACGGCTAACAGGGAGAGCGCTCCTGTTCCTCCTGGCTCCACATTGAAATATGTGAAAAATGTTCACTCATCTTCTCTTCGGCTGCCTCCAGTGGTCCCTTTAAGAACTGCTGGTTTGGCCGCTGTAGAGCTGAAAAATCTAGTGCCTAGATTTTTGACCAATTTCAGCGTGGGGTCCTTAATCAAGACTTGACCCATCATTTACATATGCAAGGGGCTTCGTGTCTGTTTAAGGTGGCTGCCAGAGTCACCTGATTATTACCCCAGCCATTATGGCATTGGTTGCATTTCAGGCGCCCTTGGTGCATGGGACATAGCCCCACAAAATTAGACCTTTTTGCCTCCATTTTGTGCCTGAAATACAAGGTTCAATGTTGCCCCCATAGTTTATCATCACATGCAAAAAGGGTTTGTTCAAAGGTCGATTGGTTTAATATTTCTTATATTTTACCAGAACAGTTGGATTTGTTAATAAACTACATAGAAAAGTATCCAAGATGTGCTAACAAGCCTTAGAATCCCCACACCCCACCCCCAGCAAATGTAAAATAAATGTTATTTAGCTTTTCTCAGCCCTGAATGCTCCTTTTGTCCTTTGTTTGCTCCGAGATCCATTTCTGGAGAAATAGCAGTGCTGCGAGCATTGGACGGGGCACTTGAAAAGGAGTGTGTCATAAATATGGTTTATGAGTACAAGGCAAGATATGACCACTTCTTGGAGAAACTGATTGACCTAATATTTCTCGTGGTGTGCCAGCAGTTTAATTAGAATCAGTTGCTCTGAATGCAATAATCACCCATTGACATATTTCTATCAAAGGAGTGAAAATAATCTCCGAATGATTGAGGCATGAATATGGTTTACCTCAGGCATTAGATAAATTTCATTACCTAAGTGCTGAAGCATCCTGCTAAACCTAATAGGATGGAAGATGTCAGGGAGAAAACGCCATATGTAAAGAAATGCATAAAGCTCAGGAAAACAGATTTATTATTTTTGCCAACATATTAATAATCATTTTTGTTTATCATAAATTAGCCATGCCGAAATGTTAATGTTTAATTATACATTCTGCAAAACATTATAAACCTGAAGCGACTTTATTTTGGCAGAGCTAGAACTAAGGCTTTAATGTTAAAGGAATCAATATTAAATATGAAAAGGCCATACCTCAAGGTCTAAGTCTTCGAAGCACACAAAGGAGCTGAAAATCCACGGGTACGTTTTTTTTTCTGGATTTGATGTTTATATTTGTAATGAAGTGGTGGCAAGACCCATAAAGCTAGACTAAAGGAAGGCAATCGGATGGTGGTAGTAAGGAGGGTGGTGATAAGGAGTGCGGGATTGTTGGTGCATTGGAGATGGAATTGATAGTTAATGTGAGGTGCTCTTGGATGAGCTGCTCTGAGAATTCTGGCAGCTAGGGGGCGTTGGTGGTCATTGCTGCTCATGTTCTGCATGCTCTTCTTCCTCCTCCTCCTCCTGCACTTCTTGTTGTCTAAGTGGTGAGAAGGCATGGTCCCTCATTATCACAAAGTTATGTAGCATTCAGCACACAACCACAAATCTGCAAACACAGTCAGGGCTGTACTGCAGAGCTCCTCCTGAACGATCCAGGCAATGGAATCGTTGCTTGACCACGCCGACTATCTGTTCGATTACCTTTCTGGTGGTGGCATGGCCCTCTTTGTAGGCCAGATCTGCAGCTGTGCCCGGGTTCCTGACAGGAGTCATGAGTCATGTCTGAAGGGGAAAACCTTTTGTTGCACAGTAACCAGCCTGTAACCTGACGGCCTGGTTAGAATAAAGGCGACACAGAGGACTGGCGCGGGATATTTGCTGCCAGGAAACTAAGCACAGAGCTGCATGATACGCTGCCTGTGGTTGCAAACAAGCGGGATCTTGAGCGAGTGGAATCACTTTCTATTCAGAAAGATGCCAGGATGGTGATGTGGAGCATGCACTGCAATGTGGGTGCAGTCTATGGCACCTTGGGCCCTGGGGAATCCTGCATTGAGGCAAAGCCTAGTGCTCCCTCACCCTGCTTCGCTCAATCCTATGGGAAGGAGATGTATGTGTTCTACCTGGCTTAGAGAGCCTCGGTGATCTTCCACATACAACAGTGCACAGCAAACCAGAAGATCTTGCTGAGGTCACCTATTGCAGCCTGGAATGACCCCATTGCATAAGAATGAAGGGCGACGGCGACCTTTACATCCACAGACAGTGCAGTTCATGCCCTAGTTTGAGGGTCTAGATGTGGCTGCAGCAAGCGGCATAGCTTAGTGACCACCTCCTTAGTGAAGTGAAGGTGCCTTACACATGACTCCTTAGTGAAGTGAAGTGCCTTACACATGGCTCCTTAGTGAAGTTAAGGTATGAGGAGTGATCCCTGAAGACTCACTGTTAGTAAGGGCTCCTGCGTCGTGCACTACTTCTTCCTCTTCTCCCTGCCTCTACTACTCTTCGTTGTCTTCTTTGCTGCTTCCATCATCCTTCAGCCCCAAAGGCAAGCCAACAGGACCACCCAGTTTTGAAGGCAAACAAAAGCAGTCCATCACCAGCAAAATCTTGTTGTCAGAAGTCACTGTCAGAAGTCACAATTTAGTTATAAAAATAGGCAAACAAACATCCAGAAGTTAAATAGCAGCGTAAAAGGACAAACCAGAAAACTGTATGGCGTGGAGGGGCTCTTTAAATAGCACTGCCGAAGGGTCCTTGCTGCTTGTTAGCGCCATGATTTCCTGAACAAGTTTATCACATGGCAAGTCAGGCGCTAGGGCAGACCAATTTTACTAAAGGGTCTTACAACAAGCGCAGCACCTTGTATAAATATTACAATGAGTATTATTAATATTTGCAGCATGTGCTCTGCATGCCTATGCAGATGACCGATCCAATATGGCACACTTCTGGTGCAGAATTAACACCTGCATGGTGCCCGTTAGTATGCCTGCGAAATAGGAGCGACTCGATCGAATTACTGGGCCACAGACTTTGTTCTACTTGTTCATTTACACTTGCATCATATTAATACATTTGGATACTTCTCGCTTGAAAATAGATTTCAAAAGCATTTTTAAAAGCATTTGTTTTAAGAAAAATATGTATTTTAGAGGTGCTGTATTCTTTCCAAGATTGTTCTACCTTGATCTTGTGCAGCTTTCCTTTGCTCTGGTGTTGGTTTGACAATTGAGATCTGACCTATCTCTAATGTGGCCACTTGGGAGGGCTCTTCAGTTTGTGAGAGAAAAAACTCAAGGATTTTTGGCACCACATCCAGTGATGTTCAGTGGCCCATAAGTTCTGGTGCCTTAAGCAACATTCAAGATCAGATGTCCCACAGCACTATGGATGGTGTAAAATGTTTCTGTGTACAATTACAAATTCTTCAGATTTACTGTTTCCAGTTACCCATTTCTATTTATTTCCATGGCCCGACCCGATATATTTAGAGTACTTGATTCCAGTACAAATAACTCTCCTTTGGTGAATGTATCTGAATATATCAAATAAGATTACTCTTCGTCTAACATCAAATATTTGAGTCCATCTAATGCCTCAGACATCACTTTTCCATCAAAGCTGCAGGTATTTGGCTTGCCTTTGAAGTTGATGGACCTAATGCATCTTGTAGGCTATGAGCTACACATACATCATGCTCATACACGTACGGGTGGGAGAGGGTCTAGAGTGGATGGATTAAATTTGCAGACCTCTAAAACCCAAATGCAATCCGCCAAGAATGTGCCTACTTCCTGTTTAACCGGGTTGGATTTGGCTGCAAGTAACCCCCTTTGGAGAGGTGGGTTTGTGACGTTAATATTTAAATTAGGGTGAATTAATGAGATTTTTGCTGTGATTTGAATTTAAAGCCTCCTGTATGGGTTTCCCGGGGCTTGGGAAAGTCACCATTTAAACAGAAGTGAGATTGAGCGGCACTTCATAGGGCTAGTTGGCTAGAAATTGGCCAGCCTTGTACCCGTTTTTGTCGGCGATATTTCACCTTTTTTGACGGAAAAAGGTGTTCATCTAAATTGGCCAAAGTTGTGCGCCAGCGATTTTGAAATACCGCTGAAAAGCGGACCGCCATCATGTAAGATGAAAAAAGGCAATATCGCTTTAAATTGGCTGTTCGGCGCACCCGTATTCTGGGAGAACTCTCATGCAACGTTGATTTTTATCGTCGGGCACATTTTTTTGCCAATTTTAGGCTTTTAAAAATAGCATTATTTTTAACGTTATTTTACCGCTATCACCAAAAGACCAATTTCTGGCCCCTCCAACGTGTCCCGAGATTAATAAAACCTCAGTGCTCGCAGCTGCTTTCTCAGTTTCATGGAAACGGTTTGGTGACAGTACTTATTGTATAGACTTTTTTGTATAGTTTGGAAGTCTTCATACACAGGACGTCAGGATGGGTGCGCCATGATTGGGCTTCGGATGAGGAAAGCAATCAGCATCAGTAGCAGCAAGTGCGGCTGTAGAGGGAGCTGCAGGGGAGCAACAGAAAAGGCAACACCAGAGGGGTCGAGTTCGCAGGAGACACTTCTCACCCAGCAGGGTTTGCAGACAGAGGCTAAACTTCCCTGACCTCTCATGAGAGCAGTGCTTCCGGAGGCTGAGATTGTCACATCAGATGGACGCAGATTATGATGTATGAAATGATACAATGAACTCTGTATTGTGAGCCAGTGACTAGGTGTAACCTGGTCAGTCTTTAATGGCTTCCAGAAGTGAAGATACAAAGGTGAAGTTCAGGTTATATACCAGGCCCAGCAGGAGTGTACCTATGACCCTCAGACCTCCGACAGTAGTGCCTCCCTATTGGTGGGCAGACCTTATCTACATACATTACATCATTCCCCCCCAGTTCTTGACACAAGTCCATATTACAAGGTCAGACGGTCCGGAGCCCTTGGCTCCCTGGTTGACCATCTCAGTACAATCCCAGTGCTTTCCGAGTCTCTCACAACTTGGGGCTGGACGTTGACCACAGTGGGTTCTGCTGATGGCTCGCGTGAGTTGGTTGGTCGTCTAAGCTCGTGGTGTCTTCTTCCAACTGTTCCGGTTCATCAGTGTGTCTTAGCTTGATTTGATCAATGTGTTTCTTGCACATCTGCCCATTCTTGAGCTTAACCATATACACCCGGTTACCCTCCTTATCTGTAACATTGCCTGGGAGCCCCTTGGGCCCTTGGCCATGGTTAAGTACATACACTGGATCATTTACAGATATGTCGCGTGACACTGCGGCGCGGTCGTGATACCACTGCTGGTGTTGATGTCGGGTTTCGACACGATCGTTAAGGTCAGGATGGACTAGTGAGGGCCTGGTTTTGAGGGCTCTCTTCATCAATAGTTCCGCAGGCGGGACCCCGGTGAGCGTGTGTGGCCTTGTCCTGTAACTGAGCAGTATGCAAGGAACTGTGAGTTACACGTTTCAGGATCTGCTTGATGGTTTGAACTGCCCGCTCCACTTGACCATTGGACGTGGGTTTGAATGGGGCTGACCTTATGTGTTTTATGCTGTTGCACTTCATGAACTCTTGAAACTCCAGGCTCGTGAAACACGGTCCGTTGTCGCTAACAATGATGTCTGGCAGACCATGTGTGGCAAACATGGCTCTCAGGTTCTCATTGGTGGCAATGGAAGTGCTGGGTAACATGATCACACATTTTATCCATTTGGAGTATGCATCCACCACCACAGAAAACATTTTACCGAGGAAGGGGCCCGCAAGGTCGATGTGGATTCTAGACCACAGTTTGGATGGCCATGACCACAGACTGAGCGGAGCTTCCTTTGGGGCATTGCTTAACTGTATGCAAGTGCTGCACTGATGCAAGCTTGACTCTAAGTCCGAGTCAATGCCAGGCCATCAAACATGGTACCTGGCGATGGCCTTCATCATGACAATACCGGGATGCGTATTATGTAACTCCCGTACAAATCTCGCCCTGCCTTTCTTGGGCATTACAACATGATTACCCCACAGTAAACAGTCGAACTGGATGGAAAGCTCACCTTTGCGACAGCTGTACGGTTTGGTTTCATCACCCATTTCCTTGGGGATGGTCGACCAGTCCCTGTTAAGAACACAATGTTTTACAACCGATAGGGTCGGATCCTGGTTAGTCCAGGTCTTCACTTGTTGAGCAGTGACATAAGAACATAAGAACATAAGAACATAAGAATTAGGAACAGGAGTAGACCATCTAGCCCCTCGAGCCTGCTCCGCCATTCAATAAGATCATGGCTGATCTGGTCGTGGACTCAGCTCCACTTACCCGCCCTCTCTCCGTAATCCTTAATTCCCTTATTGGTTAAAAATCTATCTATCTTTGACTTGAAAACATTCAATGAGCTAGCCTCAACTGCTTCCTTGGGCAGAGAATTCCACAGATTCACAACCCTCTGGGAGAAGAAATTCCTTCTCAACTCAGTTTTAAATTGGCTCCTCCGTATTTTGAGGCTGTGCCCCCTAGTTCTAGACTCCCCTACCAGTGGAAACAACCTCTCTGCCATTATCTTGTCTATCCCTTTCATGATTTTAAATGTTTCTATAAGATCACCCCTCATCCTTCTGAACTCCAAGGAGTAAAGACCCAGTCTACTCAATCTATCATCATAAGGTAACCCCCTCATTTCTGGAATCAGCCTAGTGAATCGTCTCTGTACCCCTTCCAAAGCTAGTATATCCTTCCTTAAGTAAGGTGACCAAAACTGCACGCAGTACTCCAGGTGCGGCCTTACCAATACCCTGTACAGTTGCAGCAAGACCTCCCTACTTTTGTACTCCATCCCTCTCGCAATGAAGGCCAACATTCCATTCGCCTTCCTGATTACCTGCTGCACCTGCAAACTAACCTTTTGGGATTCATGCACAAGGACCCCCAGGTCCCTCTGCACCGCAGCATGTTGTAATTTCTCCCCATTCAAATAATATTCCCTTTTACTGTTTTTTTCCCCAAGGTGGATGACCTCACACTTTCCGACATTGTATTCCATCTGCCAAACCTTAGCCCATTCGCTTAACCTATCCAAATCTCCTTACAGCCTCTCTGAGTCCTCTACACAACCCGCTTCCCACTAATCTTAGTGTCATCTGCAAATTTTGTTGCACTACATTCTGTCCCCTCTTCCAGGTCATCTATGTATATTGTAAACAGTTGTGGTCCCAGCACTGATCCCTGTGGCACACCACTAACCACCGATTTCCAACCGGAAAAGGACCCATTTATCCCGACTCTCTGCTTTCTGTTCGCCAGCCAATTCTCTATCCATGCTAATACATTTCCTCTGACTCCGCGTACCTTTATCTTCTGCAGTAACCTTTTGTGTGGCAACTTATCAAATGCCTTTTGGAAATCTAAATACACCACATCCATCGGTACACCTCTATCCACCATGCTCGTTATATCCTCAAAGAATTCCAGTAAGTTAGTTAAACATGATTTCCCTTTCATGAATCCATGCTGCGTCTGCTTGATTGCACTATTCCTATCTTGATGTCCCGCTATTTCTTCCTTAATGATAGTTTCAAGCATTTTCCCCAATACAGATGTTAAACTAACCGGCCTATAGTTACCTGCCTTTTGCCTGCCCCCTTTTTTAAACAGAGGCGTTACATTAGCTGCTTTCCAATCCGACAAGCGACCCTTCACTCTCAAAGGCATCCATGACCATGAGTAGTTCTGCGGGCATTGGCATTTCCACCTCCGGTGTGGGCAATGGTAACCCGCTCAATGCATCAGCGCAGTTGTCGGTGCCTGGTCTATGGCGAATGACATCATCATAGGCAGATAATGTCGGCGCCCACCTCTAGATGCGGGATGACAAATTGGTATTGATACCTTTTTGTTCCGAGAACAATGATATAAGCAGCTTGTGATCGGTTTCCAGCTCGAGCAAAGCCCAAACAGGTACTGGTGCATTTTTTTTACCCCATAAACACATGCTAAAGCTTCTTTCTGTACCATGCTATAGGCTCTTTCCGCCTTGGACAGGCTTCAAGACGTGTATGCAATTGGTTGTAGTTTGCCTGACTCATTGGCTTGCTGGAGTATGCAGCTGACCCCAGAGGAGGACACATCACAGGTCAAAGCTGGACGCTTGCATGGGTCAAACAGTACTAGCAGCTGTGGGAACACAACAGATTTCTAACCTTCTCAAAGGCTCTGTCTTGAAGTTCACCCCACAACCAGTTGTCTCCTTTCCTGAGAAGCTTTTGCAAAGGCTATAATACTGTGCTCAATTTGGGTAAGAAGTTACCGAAGTAGTTGAGAAGACCCAGGAACGAACGCAGCTCCATCACATTTTGGGGCCTGGGCACATTTTTGATGGCCTCTGTTATCGCGTCTGTAGGCCTGATTCCATCTGCAGCAATCTTTTGTCCAAGGAATTCGACCTCTGGTGCCATGAAAACGCACTTCAAACATTTCAGCCTGAGTCCCACTTTGTCCAGACGACGTAGAACCTCTTCCAGATTGTGCAGGTGCTCGGCGGTGTCATGACCTGTGACTAGGATGTCATCTTAGGATATCACGGTCCTGGGGATGGATTTCAATAGGCTCTTCGTGTTTCTCTGAAATATGGCTGCCACCGAACAAATGCCAAAAGGGCTCCTGTTGTAAATAAACAGTCCTTTGTGCGTGTTGATGCACGTAAGTTACTTTGATGATTCAACCAGTTCCTGTGTCATGTAGGCTGACGTTAGATCTGATTTGGTGAACGATTTTCCGCCGGCTAGCATTGCAAACAGGTCATCAGCTTTCGGTAGCGAGTACTGATCTTGTTTCGAAACTTGGTTGATCGTGACCTTGTAGTCTCCACGAATCCTGACCGTGCCGTCGCTCTTTAACACCGGAACAATGGGACTGGCCCATTCATTAAATTCGACCGGTGAGATGACCCCCTCGCGTTGTAGCCTGTCCAATTCGAGCTCGACTTTTTCTCTCATCATGAGTGGGACCGCCCTGGCATTGTGATGAATGGGCCTTGTGTCTGGGCCTAGGTGAATCTGCGCTTTGGCTCCCTTGAAGCTGCCAATTCCCGGTTCAAACAATGAGGGAAATTTGCTCAGCACTTGAGCACACAAATCATCATCCGCTGATGACAAAGCTTTGATATCGTCCATTTCCATTTTATTTTCTCGAGCCAACCCTTGCCGAATAACGATGGGCTGTTGCCCGGGATGATCATAATGGTAGATCATGAACCGCTCCCTCGTACAACACTCTTACTGCTGCACTACCGATCACTGGTATGAGCTCTTTGGCGAAGGTACGCAACTTCACATTTATCGGAATCAACTTGAGTCTCTCTGTTTTGGTCTCCCACAGCTTTTCGAAAATCCTCTGGCTCATTATCGATTGATTCGCACCCGTGAGTATGGATACCGGCACGCTGTTTAATTTTACCTCCATCATTATCGGCTGGCTCTTTGTTAGGAACGCACGTACGCTATACACTTCCTCCTCGGAGCTCGCAAATGTCTCGGGCTGCATCGCCTGACCCACGCTGAATTGATCATCATCCATGTGGTGTGTCGCAGCTCGCTTGCTCTGCTGTGGACACGTCCGCTGAAGATGCCCCGTCTCCGCAGCCAGCACCTTATTTAAGATCGCCTCGTGGTTGACCCCGATCACGAAAATGTCACGCAGCATGCCTTCCAACACAGGCCCAAATTTGCAAGGCCCTGCAAGACGTCTCAGGTTGGCAACAAATGCCGCTATGTCCTGGCCTTCTGGACGAACGTGCGTATAGAAGCGATATCTGGATATGAGGATTCTTTCCGTGGGTTTAAGATGTTCTCGAACTAGAGCACGCAGTTCTTTATAATACTTTTCTGTAGGAAGAGTGGGTGAGAGCAGATTCTTGATGAGTGCATAGGTCGTGGGGCCACAGACGGTGGGAAGAACTGCCCTGTGCTTCTCTGCATCCTAGTCTTTGTTTAGGTCTTTTGCCATGAAATACTGGTCAAGGCGATCCGTGAAATCTCCTCAATCCTCTCCCTAATTGAATCTCTCGAGAATTCCAACAGTACTCGATTGTGCTGTGCTCGCTATACTTTTGCATGGGTTGGTATTTGCCTCGTCGCCAGTTATAATGTATGAAATGATACAATGTATCCTGGTCAGTCTTTAATGGCTTCCAGAAGTGAAGATACAAAAGTGAAGTTCAGGTTATATATCGGGCCCAGCACGAGCGTACCTATGACCCTAGGACCTCCGAGGTGGGCAGACCTTATGTACATACATTACACAGACATCTGCAGTCTCCTAGAAGAAGACCCGCTCCCTGCTGAACCTGGTAGCCATGCATTACCCCAGTGTCTGTAACATTTACTACTGCCTTCAACATGTTGCCTCTGGTTCCTTCCAGGGCACTACTGGAGTCGTAGTGAGACTTTCACAATCGACTGCATATAAATGCATAAGGCAGGTGATGGATGGCTGGCAGTTATGCAAACTTCTTCTGTGACGGCAATAGCCAGAATGGGCAGGCACTCAGCTTCACGTCTCTGGCTAGTTTCTCACAGGTACAGGGCGTCATTGACTGCACACACAAGGCAATGCCACACCTCCAGATCAACCACAAGAGATTTAATTCCATCAATGTGCAGCTGGTGTGCAGCCACAAGAAAAGGTTCACACAGGCGTGTGCCAGATTCCCCGGGAGATGCCATAATGCTCTCATACTGCGTCAGTACAACATCCCCAACCTGATCATACCTGGAAGTACCTTTAAGGGGTGGCTCCTGGGTGACAAAGGATACCCCCTTAAAACTTGGCTGATGGCACCTTCGAGGAACCCTACCAACAAACCCCAAGAGTGCTACAACAGCAGCCAATTGACAATCAGATGCGTCAGCGAGCACGCCATCAGCCTGCTCAAGGCGCCTGGAGGGGTGAGACTGAGCGGTGATGGAAGAAGAGAGTGAAGACAGTAGGCTTTCAGAATTCGTGCAAAGCAACAGAGATTATAAGAGACAGATGTACCAAGGTGCGCATAGCAATCCCCTTCTCTTTGGTGAGAATCCGAGCCTCAGCATTGTATCCATGTGCATTGGATGATATAACCACAAATCAGTTCCTCCGCTATTTGCTGCCTTGCATTGTGTCCAGCTGCTTTTAAGACTTCTCTGCTGGAGGGGGTTATGACACTGCCCCCTGCCTCACCACAACCTGCGGCACTTGTGTACTCACCGGAAACTGCCGACTGCTTTGCCTTCCTCATTGTGCTGCTGCCGTCCTATTCTGCCAGAGAAGCAAAAAAAACTTAGCAATGGACTGAACTGCAAAAACAGCAAAGGTCCATTCATTCCAGGGCAGACTAATACTCTGAAAGCATTTTATATTAAAACTCCCAGCCAGCTTAAATGTTTATAGTCTAAAACTATCAGGAGCAGCTAAAACAGCCACTTATCCTCTTGCAAGGATGTCAGGGCCACTCAGTAATAGTTCCCCTGCACTCCTTGCTCCTCCTTTCTCTTGCTCCATGCTTCTCTACGAGGTGCGTCCCAGATTACAGTTACTTTTATGGCCTGCTCCAGCTGCATACCTCCACGCGGGGAAAAGTACACCCTCCGTTCAAAGGAGTATTTGAGTTCTTTCAGCTTTGGCTCAGTGGGTAGCACACTTACCTTTGACTCCAACAGTTGTGGCTTCAAGTCCCACTCCAGGGATTTGAGCACAAAAAATCTAGATTTGTAGTGCTGAAGGAACGCTGCACTGTCGGAGATGCTGTCTTTTGGATGAGACGTTAAACCGAGGTCCCTGTCTGCTCTCTCAAGTGGACATTTAAGATCCCATGGTACTATTTCGAAGAAGAGCAGGGGTATTATCCCTGGTGTCTTGACCAATATTTATCCCTCAATCAACATAACAAAAACAGAATGTCTGGTCATTATCACATGTATATTATTGCAAATCTTTCTTTCTTTCCAAGGGACAGGTGCACTTGTTGGGGTCGATTCCGACATTTGGGCTGCTGGCCCGCTGGCAAAGGGCAGTCGCCATTTTGATGCCCGGGCCTTGTTCACGCCGAACCAGTGAGTTGCAGCGCACCAAATGTCGGTCCAGATGCAGCTTGCCCGCTTCAGGCTGGTAAACAGCGGCCACTGTGTCCAGCAGCAAGGTATGTGCTTCATCTGGCTGCGTAATGTTGGCGTGTGGGATCCAACAGGAGGAGAGCTCAGAGGCCAGAGGGCCCAGGGAGCAGCATGTTCTGCAGCCAATCGCAGTGCTTGAGGGATGGATCCTGAGTCGGCCTGTCAGCTGCTGACACCCAACTACCCGTGGAGGCCCCTTCAGCGAGCAGCTCAAGCTGGTGCAGAAGGGCGACAGCAGCGAAGAATGACGTCATCAAGGTCCAGTTCGATGATTGAAGCTTGGGCAGATACAGCAGGAGCAGCAAGGTTGTGGCAAAGGAGCAGCGAGAGACTGTAGAGGGACATGATCGGGGCCCAGGGGAGGCGTGAGTTCGGGGCCAGGGGCCCAGGGGCAGCACGGGCCCAGCCCACACTGCGATATGTGCACGCACTAGGTCCGTGTAGCAGAGCTGGTCTCCAGTCGTTCTGGTTAACCCTTGCCACTGGACCAAGACCTAGCTTTGTCAAGCCTGTGTGGTGGCTGGTGTGCAACAGGCACCACATGTTAAAAAATCCACACACAGGCATCTTCCACCCTTGAGGATGTAATTCAGGTCCTTCATTGAAACATCTGTGAACTCAGCTTTTTTTGGTGTGGAAGCAAGTCATCCTCGTTTCGAGGGACCGCCTATGATGATGATGATGATGATGATGTGCTGTGAGATTGGGAGATCTCAAGGTGGCCCCCATTATTTTTCTGGGGCCTGGAGGAGCACTCCTGCACCTCTTTACCACCCCCCCCCACCCCACTACAAAAATTGTGAATTACCATTTTAGCCTCATCAGCTGTATTGTTTGTGGAACTGATTGGAGCGTGCACAGCGCAAGCTATGACCAGTTCTCTCCTAAAATGGCAATCGGGGATCTCAATTTGCATGTTAAATGGGATCGACCACCTGAAGCAGGCAGGCACTTCAGACGCCCAGAGGTAGGCCCCTTTCAAAATGGCAGCGGCTGCAACAGAGGGACGAACAGGGCAGTACGTACAGCACCACCATTTTAAATGTGCTTTTTCCTCAATTGCCGCAATTGGAACATGTTAAAATCAGTTTGATTGCCTCTAAACAGTGCCTGCCCAGGAAAATTGACCCCTCACTTGTATTCTTCCACTACAACATGCTATTAAACGAGTAATAATCCAGTTTGAAAAACCCACAACTCAATGTCCATTTTGCTGCTGGACCATAGGTTGGAAAAGCAGTTGGCAGCCATCGTTTCTAGGGGTACCACGCTAGGCATGTCCATTGACAAAGTCAGTGGAGTTTTCCAATGGAGGAAAGCACCTTTTCCATTTGGATGAAAGGTCATCATCAACCTGAAACGTTGGCCCAGAATTTGCTGGAGTGGGACATCTCGTAGCGTGCTCCTCTTGTTGGATTTTTTTCCTCACTCTTCCACTCAAAAACATTTGCACCACGAGCTGATAATGGGGACAGCGAGGACCATGGGGAACCTGGGACCTAGGGGAATGACGGGACCAACAGCCTTTCTCCTTAACTAAAGAGATTCGAGGATAGAGGAAGAAATAGAGGAAGGATATAAATAGGGTGAATAAGAGCCAAATTAGATACAGAAAGAGAAATAAAGAGAGGGAAAGAAAGATTGGATTACGAGATAGAGAACAAAAGGGAAAAGTAGTGAAAAAATAGTTTTCATTTTAAAAATCTCTAAGAACAATTTACTTCCTGCAGGAATAAGATTCCACATTTTTAATTGTTCCTTCCTGAGCCTGAGAGGTTGAGTGGTACTGCAGGAACATAAATCGCGTCATTAAATGGGTCTTTACACCGTTAAGTACCAGCCCTAACTTTCTACTGCGATTTTAATTTCTCGAAGCTCATGAGGGCGAACTCTCATTTTTGCGACGCTAACAGCAACAAATTGTGGCGATTCGCGTATCTCTCCCTCATCACAAATTGCTGGGTTATTTAACCAGTAATAATGGCGTGCGTATTAAAATCACCGTTACTTTCCCAGCTAATTTATGGCTCTAAATTCTGTTTCTCTCTCCACAGGCGCGAGTGATTTCCAGCATTTTAAGTTTTAATTTCAGATTTCCAGCATCTGCAGTGTTTAGCTTTTGTTTTACCTTTACCCATTTATTGTGGAATATTCTACGTGTTATTCACTTCAGAATTTGCAGCCTTCATCAATCGATCTTTCTTTGTGAAAATTTTCATAAACAGATTCTCTAATAAAAAGATCCTCCTAGTCCGTATTGTGCATAGAAATCACTCGATTTGTATACATTGTACATGGGGAGAAGTGGACATGGATAATCATTATCCTCTCAGGATACGCATTATTCACTTAACGTTTTGTTTCTTGCATCGCCACTGAATAAACAGACTTTTATATTGAGCACTTTTTTTCCTGTGATATTTCCTATGCCATAAACAGCAGGGCAGAAAGTGAGTGGGTATCACCTCTGAATAAGTTAACAGAATAACAGCTTCTGCACAGCATAAATATAGGATATAGCACATCATAAATAGTGGTGTAAATTTGCATAACAGTGCAGAATGCAAATTACACAAATTCAAAATATCGTAATATCAGAGTTCATAGAATCATAGAAGTTTATAACACGGAAGGAGGCCATTTCAGCCCATCATGTCTGTGCCGGCCAACAAGAGGCTATCCAGCCTAATCCCACTTTCCAGCTCCAGGTCCGTAACCCTGCAGGTTACAGCACTTCAGGTGCACATCCAAGTACTTTTTAAATGTGGTGAGGGTTTCTGCCTCTACCACCCTTTCAGGCAGTGAGTTCCAGACCCCCACAATCCTCTGCATGAAGAAATTTCCCCTCAAATCCCCTCTAAACCTTCTACTAATTACTTTAATTTATGCCCGCTGGTTGTTGACCCCTCTGCTAAGGTAAATAGGCCCTTTCTATATCTCGGCCCCTCATAATTTTTTCCAACTCAATGAGGTCTTCCCTCAGCTGCCTCTGTTCCAATGAAAACAAATACAGCCTATCTAATCTGTCCTCATAGCTAACAATCTCTACTCCCGGCAACATCCTTGTAAATTTCCTCTGTACACTCTCCAGTGCAATCATGTCCTTCCTGTAATGTGGTGAGCCTAATTGCATGCAGTACTCCAGCTGTGGCCTAACCAGTGTTTTATACAGTTCAAGCATAACACCCTCGCTCTTGTATTCTATGCCTCGACTTATAGAAACATAGAAACATAGAAAATAGGTGCAGGAGTAGGCCATTCGGCCCTTCTAGCCTGCACCGCCATTCAATGAGTTCATGGCTGAACATTCAACTTCAGTACCCCATTCCTGCTTTCTCGCCATACCCCTTGATCTCCCTAGTAGTAAGGACCTCATCTAACTCCTTTTTGAATATATTTAGTGAATTGGCCTCAACAACTTTCTGTGGTAGAGAATTCCACAGGTTCACCACTCTCTGGGTGAAGAAGTTCCTCCGCATCTCGGTCCTAAATGGCTTACCCCTTATCCTTAGACTGTGACCTCTGGTTCTGGACTTCCCCAACATTGGGAACATTCTTCCTGCATCTAACTGTCTAACCCCGTCAGAATTTTAAATGTTTCTATGAGGTCCCCTCTCATTCTTCTGAACTCCAGTGAATACAAGCCCAGTTGATCCAGTCTTTCTTGATAGGTCAGTCCCGCCATCCCGGGAATCAGTCTGGTGAACCTTCGCTGCACTCCCTCAATAGCAAGAATGTCCTTCCTCAGGTTAGGAGACCAAAACTGTACACAATACTCCAGGTGTGGCCTCACCAATGCCCTGTACAACTGTAGCAACACCTCCCTGCCCCTGTACTCAAATCCCCTCGCTATGAAGGCCAACATGCCATTTGCTTTCTTAACCGCCTGCTGCACCTGCATGCCAACCTTCAATGACTGATGTACCATGACACCCAGGTCTCTTTGCACCTCCCCTTTTCCTAATCTGTCACCATTCAGATAATAGTCTGTCTCTCTGTTTTTACCACCAAAGTGGATAACCTCACATTTATCCACATTATACTTCATATAAAAGCAAGCATTCCGTATGCCTTCTTCACCAATTTATCTACCTGGCCTGCTACTTTCAGGGATCAGTGGACATGCACTCCAAGGTCCCTTTGTTCCTCTATACTTCTGAGTGTCCTATCATTTAATGTGTATTCCCTTTCCGTGTTAGCCCTCCCCAAATGCATTACCTCACACTTCTCTGGATTAAATTCCATTTGCCACTGTTGTGCCCACCTGACCAGTTGACTGATATGTTCCTGCAGTCTGCAGCTTTCTTCTTCATTATCAACCACACAGCCGATTTTAGTATAATCTGCAAACTTCTTAATCCTACCCCCAAAATTCAAGTCTCATCATCATCATCATAGTTGGCCCCTCGAAGCGAGGAGCAAACGATGACTTGCTTCCATGCCAAAAAAAGGACGAGTTCACAGATGTTTCGAAAAAAGAACCCGAACTACATCCTCAAGGGTGGAAGATGCCTGTGCGTGGATTGTTTTAACGTGTGGTGGCTGTTGCACACCAGCCACCACACGGGCTTGACAGAGCTAGGTCTTGGTCCAGTGGCAAGGATTACCCAAGACGACTGGAGACCTGCTCTGCTGCATGGACCCAGTGCGCACACATATCACAGTGTGGGCTGACCCGTGCTGCCCCTGGGTCCCTGGCTTCGAATTCAAACCTCCCCTGGGCCCCGATCACATCCCTCCACAGTCTCGCACAGCAACTTCGCCATGATCTCGTCGCTCCTGCTGTACCTGCCCACGCGCCAATCGCCGACCTGGACCTTGCTGACGTCACTCTTCGCTGCCATTGCCCTCCTGCACCAGCTCGTGCTGCTTCCTGGAGTTGCCTCCACGTTGCTCCTGGGCCGCCGCTCACCGCTCCTTTTATGACCCCGACCTGCCGCTGATGGTCTCTCGCTGGTCTAGATCATTGATGTATATCACAAAAAGCAAGGGACCCAGTACTGAGCCCTGCGGAATCCCACTGGAAACATCCTTCCAGTCGCAAAAACACCCATCAACCATTACCCTTTGCTTCCTGCCTCTGAGCTAATTTTGGATCCAACTTGGCACTTTGCCCTGGATCCCATCGGCTTTTACTTTTGTGACCAGTCTGCCATGTGGGACCTTATCAAAAGCCTTACTAAAATCCATATACACTACATTATATGCTTTGCCTTCATCGACCCACCTGGTTACCTCCTCGAAAAATTCAATCAAGTTAGTCAGACACGACCTTCCCTTAACAAATCCATGCTGACTGTCCTTGATTAATCCTTGCCTTTTTAAGTGAAGATTTATCCTGTCCTTCAGGACTTTTTCCAGTCATTTTCCCACCACTGAGGTTAGGCTGACTGGCCTGTAATTACTCGGTCTATCCCTTTCTCCCTTCTTAAACAAAGGTACCACATTAGCAGTCCTCCAGTCCTCTTGCACCATACCGGAACCCAGAGAGGATGGAAAATAATGATCAAAGCTTCTGCTATTTCCTCTTTTGCTTCGCTTAACAGCCTGGGATACATTTCATCTGGGCCTGGGGACTTATTCACTTCCAAAGCTGCTAAACCCCTTAATACCTCCTCTCTCATTATGTTTATTTCATCTAATATTTCACACTTCCTCTTCTTGTTAGTAGTGTCTGCATTGCCTCTCTCTTTTGTCAAAATATTCATTAAGAACCATATACACATCTTCCGCCTCCACACATAGATTACTTTTATGGTCTCCAATAGACCCTACCCTTTCTTTAGTTATCCTCTTGCTCTTAATATATTTATAAAACATCTTTGGATTTTCCTTGATTTTACTTGCCAAGAATTTTTCATGCTCTCCCTTTGCTTTCCTAATTTTTTCAATCAATGCTTCAACTGCATTTGTTTTAAGTAGGCAAACAAATAGTTTGAAATTCAAATAGGTAAAACATTAAAATTACCCAACCATTAATATCCTTGTTACTGCAAGGAAGCTTTGACAAAAGGATACAAGGGCTTAACTTCACCAGATGCAGCAGAAAAGCTTTTCTATTTCAAAAAAGGGAACACTGGACCTGGGTTTTCACTGAGCATTGCGCTCAATGTTTGTATGTGTGGCCAGGTGCCACTGGGGCATTAGGCACTTTGGCCTTGAAAGTGGCTCATGTCTGCAGGTCAGCACGAACAGAGCACAGGGCTAGGTTCCTGCGCGAGGACAGGTAGGCCCAAAGCCCACCCAATATTGAGCCTCGGCTCTCAGTTACTTGAGGCCGGTGAGCTACAGATGTCTGCGGGCCATCCCCTGATAAGCTGCTGGCAGCGATGCTTTGAGTTTTGCGCCACTGTTTTTCTGGCAGAAGCCCTCAGGGAGGCCTTGCAAGGGATGGGAAGCGGTCGGCAGGGAAACTGCGACCAGAAGTAGAGAGGCAGCGATTGGGAGAGGGAAGGAACATATCAGGATGGAAGGGAGCGATGGCCGTCAGCGGCCCATAGTTTGAACGTGAAGCCAGGAGGAGCACTCCTGCACCTCCCCGCTACACATTCAGGTAATTATTTCCAATAAAATGTAACTTTGTGGTGGCGGATTGCAGCGAATCCTTTCAGGACCGTTAGTTAGGCCGTATGTGGAAGTGGTTAACCTGAATGCAGTCGGCCTGGTGTCTTTTTCAGGGCAGCCCAATTTTACAAAGGGGGCCTCAAACAGGGGTTAGTCCTTTATTTGCGTATGCAAAGAGCCTAATGCATGTTTTAGGTATGGGCCCTTGACACTTCCTTTGATACCTATCATCATAGGCAGTCCCTCGAAATTAAGGACTTGCTTCCACTCCAAAAGTGAGTTCTTAGGTGCCTGAACAGTCCAATATGGGAATTACAGTCTCTGTCACAGGTGGGGCAGACAGTGGTTGAAGGAAAGGGTGGGTGGGGAGTCTGGTTTGCCGCACGCTTCTTCGCTGCCTGCGCTTGTTTTCTGCATGCTCTCGGCGACGAGACTCGAGGTGCTCAGCACCCTCCCGGTTGCTCTTCCTCCACTTAGGGCAGTCTTTGGCCAGGGATTCGCAGGTGTCGGTGGGGATGTTGCACTTTATCAAGGAAGCTTTGAGGGTGTCCTTGAAGCATTTCCTCTGTCCACCTTGGGCTCGCTTGCCATGTAGGAGTACCGAGTAGAGCGCTTGCTTTGGGAGTCTTGCGTCAGACATGCAAATAATGTGGGCCACCCTACTGAGCTGGTCGAGTGTGGTCAGTGCCTCGATGCTGGGGATGTTGGCCTGGTCGAGAATGCTAACGTTGGTGCGTCTGTCCTCCCAGGAGATTTACAGGATCTTGCGGAGACATCGTTGGTGTTATTTCTCCAACGCTTTGATGTGTCTACTGTATATGGTCCACGTCTCTGAGCCATACAGGAGGGCGGGTATCACTACAGCCCTGTAGACCATGAGCTTGGAGGCAGATTTGAGGGCCTGATCTTCGAACACTCTCTTCCTCAGGCGGCCGAAGGCTGCGCTGGCACACTGGAGGCAATGTTGAACCTCGTCATCGATGCCTGCCTTTGCTGATAATTGGCTCCCGAGCTATGGAAAGTGGTCCACGTTGTCCAGGGTCGTGCCGTGGATCTTGGTGACTGGGGGGCAGTGCTGTGTGGCGGGGCTAGGTTGGTGGAGGATGTTTAGTGTAAGGCCCATGCTTTCGTACGCCTCAGTGAAGATGTTGATTATGACTATACCAATATGGCGGTTGGAGCACTTCTAGCTCAGAATGCGCGCGCGCACGCTGCCCGCCATATTGGATGCCTTTGCACTTGTAAAACAGGCGCATCGGCATCAAATTTGTAATCCTTTGACTTTTCACAACACATCTGGTCAAGTCGCATGGATACTCGGCTGTATTTTTGTGTTTGTTTCTTTTCCTTCTTCTGTGGCCCTTCTCACTTTCGACCTCAATTAATACAAGAGTCCGCTGAATGTGGTTATAAAAACTGTTTATTCAACTCCAGAATGATTTCATTGAGTTGGCCACATTGCAATTATTGAATAGCAAGCAGGCGGTTAGAAAAGAAACCATTTTTCAGTAACCTAATGAAACAGATATTAAATAATCTGCCTTACTGTTCTTTCCATTCTTCCCACTTGGCTGAAGGTACAAAATACAATACTATGAACAAAATTAATACAAATTATAATATGTTTCAGATAGAAATCAAGCCTTAAGCCTTACCTACAAATATTAAATAATCGACTGAGGAGATGTTTTAAAAATATTGTCCAAAACTTGAAAACTTGAAAAAAATTAAACAAACTTGCTTCTTTCCAACTTTGTAAAGCTTCTTTTCCAGAATATACAAGCAGTCAATTCAATATCGCCCATTGTGCCGAAGGGGGGGAGAGGAGGAGAGTATTTTTTACACAGCGATTTCTTATGATCTGGAATGCACTGCCTGAAAAGGTGGTGGAAGCAGGTGTAATAGAACCTTTCAGATGAGAATTGGATATATACATGAAAAGGAGAAATTTATAGAGCTATGAGGAAAAAGCAGTGAAGTGGGACTAATTGGACAGCTCTTTCAAAGAGTAACGAAGGCTGAATGGTCTCTTTCTGTGTTGTAAGATTCTGTGGCCAAGAAATTGGCCTCCTTAGCACCTCCTGTTATCGCCTCCAGAGGGCGATAACGGGCCACTAACGACTTACCGACCGGGCGTGGCGAGATGAATGACTCCTGCTAAATTGGCCAAGAGATTTGCGGCAACGGTAACACATTGTGCCACGATCTACCTGCGCCTGGAGATCGTGAAGTCATTGTCCTGCGCATCGCCCCGGTACCGCCCCGGACAATAACTTCAGTCCCGCCGACTGAAGCAACACTGACAGCTGGAGGAGGCATTGTTCAGGAGACCGGGTGCTTCGGGGGTGTAAATTAAAGGGGATGTTGGTGCGGTAAGTACAAAAATTGTTCAAATGCTTATTTTCATTTTTTTCAATTCCTCTTCGGCCGTGATGGATCAGCCCGACACTCTGCTGCAGTGCATGGAGTAGATCAGACCTGATCGCAACTGCCGTCAGGGACATAAGAACATAAGAAATTGGGGCCATTCGGCCCCTCGACCCTACTCCGCCATTCAATAAGATCACGCCTGACCTACTACCTCAACTCCACTTTCCTGCACTATCCCCATATCCCTTGCTTCCCTTATTTTAAAAAAATCTACCGATCTCTGTCTTGAATATACTCAATGACTAAGGCTCCACAGCCCTCTGGAGTAGAGAATTCCTCTGAGTGAAGAAGTTTACCTTCATCTCAGACCTAAATGGCCGACCCCTTATTCTGTGACCCCTGGTTCCAGATTCCCGAGCCAGAGGAAACATCCTCTCTGCATCTACCCTGTCAAGCCCTGTAAGAATTTTATATTTTTCAACAAGATCACCTCTCATTTTTCTAAACTCTAGCGAATATAGGCCTCTTCTACTCAATCTCTCCCCACAGGACAATCCCCCCAGCCCAGGAATCTGTCTGGTGAACCTTTGTTGCACTCCCTCTATGGCAAGTATATCATTCCTTCGGTAAACAGACCAAAACTATACATAGTTCTCCAGGTGCAGTCTCACCAGGACCCTATATAATTGAGTAAGACATCTTTACTCTCATACTCAAATCCTCTTGTAATAAAGGCCAACACACCATTTTCTTTCTTAATTGCTTGCTGTACCTGCATGTTAACTTTCAATGATTTGTGTACAAGGACACCCAGGTCCCTCTGAACACCAACATTTCCCAATCTGGCACTGTTTAAAAAATACTCTGCTTTTTATTTTTCCTACCAAAGGAGATAACTTCACATTTCTCCACATTATATTCCATTTGCCATGTTCTTGCCCACTCACTTAGCCTGCCAATACCACCTCCCCGCACCACCCCCCTCCCCTCCGAAGTCTCTTTACATCCTTTACATCCTCCTCACAACTTACATTCCCACCTAGCTTTGTATCATCAGCAAACTTGGATATATTACATTTGGTCCCCTCATCCAAATCAATGATATAGATTGTGAATGGCACTTTCGGTACCCCACTAGTTACAATCTGCCAACCCGAAAATGACCCGTTTATTCCAACTCTGTTTTCTGTCCATTAACCAATCCTCAATCCATGCTAGTATCCCATGAGCCCTAATTTTATTAATAACCTCTTATCGAATGCCTTCTGAAAATCCAAATACACCACATACATCCAAATAAGTTCCCCCTTATCTTTTCTGTTAGTTACAACCTTGATGGCAAGGGAATAAATAAAGTTATAGTACAGGAATCTAAAAGAATGGTTAAGCATTAAGTGAGAGGAAATCCTATTGAAAATTAGCTAAACTGTCTGTACAGCAATGCACACAGTGTCCATAATAAAACAGGGGAACTGAAGGCAATCAGGTGTTGCAAGGAACCAGACATAAGAACATAAGAACATAAGAATTAGGAATAGGAGTAGGCCATCTAGCCCCTCGAGCCTGCTCCGCCATTCAATAAGATCATGGCTGATCTGGTCGTGGACTCAGCTCCACTTACCCGCCCTCTCCCCGTAACCCTTAATACCCTTATTGGTTAAAAATCTATCTATCTTTGACTTGAAAACATTCAATGAGCTAGTCTCAACTGCTTCCCTGGGCAGAGAATTCCACAGATTCACAACCCTCTGGGAGAAGAAATTCTTTCTCAACTCGGTTTTAAATTGGCTCCTCCGTATTTTGAGGCTGCGCCCCCTATTTCTAGTCTCCACTACCAATGGAAACAACCTCTCTGCCTCTATCTTGTCTATCCCTTTCATGATTTTAAATGTTTCTATAAGATCACCCCTCATCCTTCTGAACTCCAAGGAGTAAAGACCCAGTCTACTCAATCTATCATCATAAGGTAACCCCCTCATTTCTGGAATCAGCCTAGTGAATCGTCTCTGTACCCCTTCCAAAGCTAGTATATCCTTCCTTAAGTAAGGTGACCAAAACTGCACGCAGTACTCCAGGTGCGGCCTTACCAATACCTTATACAGTTGCAGCAAGACCTCCCTGCTTTTGTACTCTATCCCTCTCGCAATGAAGGCCAACATTCCAGTTGCCTTCCTGATTACCTGCTGCACTTGCAAACTAACCTTTTGGGATTCATGCACAAGGACCCCCAGGTCCCTCTGCACCACAGCATGTTGTAATTTCTCCCCATTCAAATAATATTCCCTTTTACTGTTTTTTTTCCCAAGGTGAATGACCTCACACTTTCCGACATTGTATTCCATCTGCCAAACCTTAGCCCATTCGCTTAACCTATCTAAATCTCCTTGCAGCCTCTCTGAGTCCTCTACACAACCCGCTTTCCCACTAATCTTAGTGTCATCTGTAAATTTTGATGCACTACATTCTGTCCCCTCTTCTAGGTCATCGATGTATATTGTAAACAGTTGTGGTCCCAGCACTGATCCCTGTGGCACACCACTAACCACTGATTTCCAACCGGAAAAGGACCCATTTATCCCGACTCTCTGCTTTCTGTTCGCCAGCCAATTCTCTATCCATGCTAATACATTTCCTTTGACTCCGCGTACCTTTATCTTCTGCAGTAACCTTTTGTGTGGCACCTTATCGAATACCTTTTGGAAATCTAAATACACCACATCCATCGGTACACCTCTATCCACCATGCTCGTTATATCCTCAAAGAATTCCAGTAAGTTAGTTAAACATGATTTCCCTTTCATGAATCCATGCTGCGTCTGCTTGATTGCACTATTCCTATCTAGATGTCCCGCTATTTCTTCCTTAATGATAGTTTCAAGCATTTTCCCCACTACAGATGTTAAACTAACCGGCCTATAGTTACCTGCCTTTTGGCTGCCCCCTTTTTTAAACAGAGGCGTTACATTAGCTGCTTTCCAATCCGCTGGTACCTCCCCAGAGTCCAGAGAATTTTGGTAGATTATAACGAATGCATCTGCTATAACTTCCGCCATCTCTTTTAATGCATTTCATCAGGACCAGGGGACTTGTCTACCTTCAGTCCCATTTGCCTGTCCAGCACTACCCCCCTAGTGATAGTGATTGTCTCAAGGTTCGCCCTTCCCACATTCCTGTGGCCTGCAAATTTTGGCATGGTTTTTGTGTCTTCCACTGTGAAGACGGAAGCAAAATAATTGTTTAAGGTCTCAGCCATTTCCACATTTCCCATTATTAAATCATAGTAGGGATTACTGAGTAATGGCTACTGAAAAATCAGGACTTGGAATTAAACACTGCAGGGTATAACATATTTAAGAAAAGATAGAGAGGGAAAGGAGGGAGGTGGAGTAGCTGTACTTATTGAGGATAAAATAATGGCAATAGAAAAAAGTGACACAGCCATCAGCAAAACAAAAATAGAATCCATATGGATCGAGATAAAAGATAATAAAGGTTCAATCACATTAATAGTCTACAGACCACCTAATAGTGGAAGGGAGGTGAAGTACAAAATGTGCAGACAAATTAAGGAAATGAGTAAAATGCGGAGTCAGGGGACAAGTAGCAGAACGGATAGCTAGCTGGCTTCAAGACAGAAAGCAGAGAGTGAGGGTAAAGTGTAGCTATTCACAGTGGCAGAAGGTGGGTAGTGGTGTTCCACAAGGACCAGTGCTGGGATCACTGTTGTTCACAATTTATATTAACGATTTAGACTTTGGAATCAAAAACACTATTTCTAAATTTGCGGATGACACCAAATTGGGGGCAATAGGCAATACTGAGGAGGATGGCACAAATTACAAGAGGACATTAATAAACTTGCAGAATGAGCATATAATTGGCAAGTTAAGTTCAACACAGTTAAATGTAAGGTATTACATTTTGGTTGGCAGAATAGGGAGGTCACTTATTACTTGGAGGTGCGAGTCTGGGTGGGGTATAGGAACAAAGGGATCTCGGAGTACAAATACACAAATCACTAGAAATTGCGACACAGGTTAGCAAGGCCATAAAAAATGCAAACCAAGCACTAGGGTTTATTTCTAGAGGGATAGAATTAAAAAATAGGGAAGTTATGCTAAACCTGTATCGAACCTTGGTTAGACCACACTTGGAGTACTGTGTACAGTTCTGGTTGCCATATGATAAAAAGGATATAGAGGCACTGGAGAGGGTGCAGAGAAGATTTACAATGATGACACCAGAGATGTGAAGGCATACGTATCAGGAAAGGGTGAACAGGCTGGGTCTCTCTTCTCTTGAAAACAAAGCTGAGGGGTGACCTAATAGAGGTCTTTAAAATTATGAAAGATTTTGGTAGAGAGAACATTTCCGCTTGTGGGGAAGAACATAACTAGAGGCCATCAATATAAGATAGTCACCAAGAAATCCAATAGGGAATTCAGAAGAATTTTCTTTACCCAAAGAGTGGTGCGAATGTTGAACTCGCTACCACAGGGAGTGGTTGAAGCGAATAGTATAGGTACATTTAAGGGGAGGCTAGACAAGCATATGAGGGAGAAGGGAATAGAGGGTTGTGCTGATGGATTGAGATGAAGAAAGACAGGAGGAGGCTCGAGTGGAGCCTAAATGCTGGCATGGACTGGTTGGGCCGAATGGCCTGCTTCTGTGCTGTATATCCTATGTACTCGATGTAATCTGTTTTCTTACTCGCGGTAGAACAACCTTAAGTTTCTGGCAGCCTTACAATACAGCTATAAGAGCAATTGTTTCTGTAAGGTTCATGCTCCAGTGTTGTTTGCACCTTAATCTGTCTACATAAACTTTGTCAATTCTCACATAGATCACTGGGCAGAGCATCTTAAAACAGGGGAGATTCCAATTGACACTTAGCCAACAAAGAAGCCTCTTGCATACAGAACATAGAACTGCATTGGAGAAAAGTGGTTACATTATAAAAGCTGCCCTGATCTTTATATCAACTGCATGTCATGTAGGAGCTTTGTAATACTTGTGTATGTGACACACACCATTTCTATGGAAGATATGTCATTTATTTGGCATATGTATCAGACATGCAAGAGAAATGAATACTGGTTTTTCAATCAAAAGCACAACATATTGTGATTTCAGGCTGCCCAGTGATTCTAGCATTTCCTGGTATATGCTCATCAGTCTTCTTTGGGAGGCTGGGTCTTCAAAATTTGCTTCTCAGTCCTCTGCGGCAGAGAAAGAAAGAAAGAAAGACTTGCATTTATATAGCACCTTATACGACCACCGGACGTCTCAAAATGCTTTATAGCCAATGAAGAATTTTTAGAGTGTAGTCACTGTTGTAATGTGGGAAATGTGGCAGCCAACTTGTGCACAGCAAGCTTCACAAGCAGCAATGTGATAATGACCAGATAATCTGTTTTTGTTATGTTGATTGAGGGATAAATATCGGCCAGGACACCGGGGATAACTCTCCTGTTCTTCTTTGAAATAGTGCCATGGGATCTTTTCCATCCACCTGAGAGGTCAGACAGGGCCTCGGTTTAACGTCTCAGCCGAAAGACGGCACCTCCAACAGCGCAACACTCCCTCAGCACTGCACTGGAGTGTCAGCCTAGATTTATGTGCTCCAGTCCCTGGAGTGGGACTTGAATTCACAACCTTCTGACTCAGAGGCGAGTGTGCTACTCACTGAGCCACAGAGAAAAACAGAGGATGAGCTGTGGAGGAATCCTGTATGATGTCTCCTCCAACATGGCCACTCACCACGGCCATTACATGATGACTGCACGTCTTGCTCCCGAGAGGAAAGATTGTGTTGCTGTGCTCGGCTTCCTTCAGTCGCCGTCTCCTGCCACGGGTTGTGCGTGACTTTCTCCTGCAAGAATGAAGGGAATGTGTTAGTGACAGCCTTGTAAAGTGTTTTTTGAATGGGCCTGTCATAGTCGAGGTGTGGGGAAGTGAGAGTTGCAACATGGTGAAAGTAGGACGTTCAGAGTATGTGAGTCGTAGGAGAAGGAGTGAAGTGTGATGCCGTGATTACAGGAGAGTGAAGGGAAGTGTGGCCACAGATAGGTCACCCCTCCCCATAGTTGCCATCAACCAGGAGGATAAGACAGTCAGAGCTTCCGACCTTGCCATAGTCATTTTATGACTGTCCGACAAGGATCCAAGTTCCAGGCAGGATAGAAAAAATAACTTGCATTTACATGACTCCTTTCACAACCTCAGGATATCCCAAAGCACTTTATAGCCAATTAAGTACTTTTGAAATGTATTTACTGTAGGAAACACAGAAGAGAAATGTCTGCACAGCAAGGTTCCACAAACAACAATTCGACAACGACCAAATCATCTGATTTAGTGATGTTGGTTGAGGGATAAATATTGACCAGGACACCTGGGAGAACTATATAATGCTATGGGATCTTTTTCATCTAGCTGAGAGGGCAGACAGGGCCTCAGTTTAATGTTTCATCTGAAAGACGGCACCTCCAACAGTGTAGCACTCCCATAGCACTGCACTGAAGTATTAGCCTAGATTTTGTGCTCAAGTCTCTAGAGTGGGACTTGAACCCATGACCTTCTGAATCGATGGTTTGGTTGTCTCCAGTATTTCTTTTATGCTTCTAGATGAGCCGCCTAACTATCAAACAACATTCCATCGGTCAAACTAATGAAAACCGTCCGGCTAAGGTAAGCAAAGTTTGGGTGACAGAAGCTAAGGACCCAAAGATACAACCTCCTAGTTAAAGGCATATACCCTATTGCTTCAGCTACTAGGTTGATCAACTGAGCAGATTTCTATAATTGATGGTGGCAAAATCTTTATTGCACTACATCAGCTTTATCAGATTTATGTAGAGTTCAAGATGTTGTATGGCTGTGATATTGTATTTATTGCACCAAAATGAAAATAGCACTGAAAAAACTGAATCTAGGCTTTGGTATTCTGAGCACATCTTGTTCTGACTCATATGATAAAGCCATTGGAAGGTTTGAGTCACCTATTGCCTGACTGAATAGCACAGTAAGTCTATCAAATGTTCCTTGAAATGAAATCAATAAGTGGCTTCCACAAGAGATAACATTTTGAAAGACTATTGAAGCAAGGAGTCGGATCTGAGTTTTGGGATGCTTAGTAAACATAGAGGAAACAGTGAAGCAGACATCTGCCATGTAAAGCAAGGAGACTATGCAAGTGGATATCATCAGCTTCTTTCATATCAATCACAAGAGTAGACATTTTTCAAAACAATCCCCTTTATTATTAATTCATAAATATTATGCATCAGCCTCTTAAAGGAAATTTTATTCAGTAAACAATACAACATCCTTTGCTGAGAAGTAAACACATTTGTGTCTGCGACAGTTTTTATGCATGTATCAGAAAATAAATGGCAGTCCTTGATTTGTTTCTGCTGCACATGCCAAGGCTAATGAGGTACATCAATCATAATGGACTTAGTGTTAGCAAATCATGTCGTGCCTCT
Organism: Pristiophorus japonicus; assembly: GCF_044704955.1. Taxonomy (NCBI): domain Eukaryota; kingdom Metazoa; phylum Chordata; class Chondrichthyes; family Pristiophoridae; genus Pristiophorus; species Pristiophorus japonicus. The sequence continues at coordinate 131,104,380 of NC_091991.1, read as the reverse complement.
AATATTTTATGAAGCAGATAGAATGTAGACAAATTGCTACTTGATTTCCTCCTCCTCACCTCCCAGGACACAGAAGGAAGGGAGAATTTGTTGTTGCATTTTAAAATGGAGCAAAGTGAAATTTGATAGGTTGCACGCAACATTATTTTGGAATTGCAACCGATTACTTTCCCCTCACATGAATACGTTTGAATTATTTTGCATCATATTGAACATTTAACCTGTGGAAAGGTCTCCCAGATTTCAAAGTATGAGCCCATGTTTTATTATTCAATGTACAAGAACAGCGTTCTGTGGGCATCTAAGCTCGATTCATAAAATACATTGAATGAAATCTAGCTGAAGACCATGGGATAATTTTTCAATTTGACTCCTGGGCATAAAAATGGTGTTGTGCATAGGCTGGCCATTATATAATCCACCCAATTAACATTTACAATGATTTTAATGGAAGTGAAAATGCAGCAGTTTCTCTGACAAGTGTCCTATCCACAACACCAGGTTTTTACACCGGTGCAAGTTGAAAATCTCCCCCCTCTTCTTAATGTATAGATATAAACAAAGGTCTCGATTGTTACTCATTTATACAGCAGAGTTATTGCTACTGTCACAGTTCAGGACTTTTAAAAATCTTTTTTCCACAAAAAATATTTGAAAGTAACTTTTTAATGTTTTCTAAGCAAAGATCTTCTCGCAAGTTGACAAAACAATACCTGCACAAAAGGTGGTTAATTGGCCAAATGGATGTTGTTTTCCCCAGAGCCTAAAGAATAAGCAATGTGTTAGCTTTACAGGTTATTAAAAAACACCGAACACCCATTGTTTTGGAACGTCCTATGATTCCTGCCTGTCTGTGAAGAGCGAGATAAAAGAAAACATGGCGCCATAGCCAGAGAGGCATTTTGGAATGGGTAGGCTGCAAGGGCAGATTGTTTTGTTAAAGGGAAAGGCTACAAGAGCAGTCAGGCTTTTAAATGGAGTGTTAAACAGCATGAGGCAGGCTCAGAAAAATGAAAAAGGCTGGAGGAACAGTTAATAGACATGAGGTCATTTTTAGGGCTTCCCTCAGGCAGGAATAGAAAGAAGAACAAGACTTGGGCGGAATTTTCCAGGGTGTCAGTGGGCGGAATCAGTGGCAGGTCGGATGGGAAAGTGTTTTTTTTACAGCAGGATGAGACCCCGCTGTCAACCCGCCGCCACGCACATTTCCCACTGTCGGGCCGGTCAGCGCTGAGCAGACCCGACGAGGAGGAGCCGGCGACCCAATTAATCTCATTAACATCTGGTTGACAGGCTTTTTAACTTACCTTTTCACTTTAACTTCATGGACACGGAAACCACGCTGCTTATGGATCACGACTGCCAACCATGAGGCGGGAGTTCAGTGGCCATTGCCCCAGCTGGTTACTTCAAATGTACAGTAAAACTCCCACCTGACAGATCATCACTTTCCTCAGTCACAAGTTGTATCTCAGTCCATTTCCAGCATAGATTCTGCAGTGCAGATACTGCACTTTCCACTCTCCATGCAGTATCACCTCATTGGAAGAATTCTCTCACCATTGACAGATCGCTTCTGTCATCTCTACTTCACCTACCATCTGTTCCATCAACATGGGTGCCCTTTAAACTGTCTCACCTTGGTCCTCAGAATCCCACCATGATAATCCACAATACCAGTAGCACCAAGCACACCAGCAGCACCAACAACAATGCTAGCAACCTTCTCTGCAATCACCTGATGCTGCACAGGACAGAAGTCATCAGCACTTGAGCACATTGCTGCCCAGTAGGCCAGGGGTGGCCTCATCATGGCCAGATTTATTTCACTTGATGCTGTACACCCTGGCTACCATGTGATGCGCCAGGTTGGCACCACCCCACACCACCACCATAAAGCATTCCTACGATATCCAAGCCATTCTTTTCACACTCACCACCATTGTGGGGGGTACCGTTATGTCTCACCATTTACTGCAACTCACCAAGCCACTTCCTAAGGTGCACTCAAATCTGTCCAAGTATGCAAAGTGTTGAAAATGAAGGTTTCAATATTTGACACCACATTAACAGAAACTTTACATGAACATTGGCTAAAATACTCAAGTAGCTACCCTTGTGTGTTGTTAGTTGGTATGATTGCACCCATATGAGGGTAAGGTTGAGAGATGGCTAGTGAGATGGGGATGTGATAATGTAGATAGAGAGAGATTGGTGGCGGTGCAAGGTAAGTTGGTGTGAGTAAGGACGTGCAGGAGTAGGGTAGGGAAGGCAGAGTGATGGGGACATGATGAGTGGCACAGAAGGATGAGGTTGAGTGTGGCTTTGCAGTAACATTTCATGATCTGCTTGAAAGGTTTGTGCCACTGCAGCCTGGTCCTCCTGATGACATCCCTGCTTGTCTCTTTCTGTGCAATGTGCAACTAGGCTGTGTTGGTCTCCTGGGGAGGTCTCTTCCATGGGAAGGGAAGAGGACCTCCTTGCATGCTCTGACTCCCTCCATAAGCATATGGAGGGAGTCATGGGAGAACCTGGGTGCAGCCATGCACCCCTGTGCAGTAATTGTCAATGTTTGCAGTACTTCAATGCTGTAGAACACTGACAGCACAAATATCAAAATAAAGTGGGCCATGGTCCCTTTAAGGAAAATGGTTGAAGACACGTCATGAAATGGGGCCACCAGACCCACTTCCTCTAATTGGACTGGCAAACGTACTGGGCGTGAAAATAATTTTGGACAGTGGGATGGAGCCAGCAGCGGGGTTGGGACCCACACCAACCTCGCCCACCACGGACCCGCCACTGTGAGCAACATCCTGGCCTTGCATTTCTATAGAGCCTTTTACAACCTCAGGACATCCCAAAGCACTTTACAGCCAATGAAGTACTTTTTGAACTGTTGTAATGATTGAAATGTGGCAGCCAATCTCTCACTGCTCTCACAAACAGCAAATGATAATGACCAGATAATCTGATTTGTTTTAGTGATGTTGATCGAGGGCTTAATATTGGCCAGGACACCGGTTGTGCTCCAACTATTGTGATGCAGTGCTTACTACCCTGTTCCTGCTGCCACTTCAGTCTGCCGCCATTTCCAACCCATCCGCGAAATGCACAGGCAGAGCACCCAGCTGCTTCAGATGGGAAGACATTTTTAATATGCTAATTCGGATCCTATACCATTTTTAGGACCCTGATGGAACATTCAGGTACCAATGGGCAGAGCGGCCTTAACCAGCTGTCCTTAAAGGGATCACTGTAGGCTGCTCAGAAAACATGGCCAGAATCATTGTGGCACTGGTTTTTATGGGGAGAGGAGGAGTATTTGTATGCCCCGTTGCCCCATTAATACTCACCCACCTGCAGCTGGTTCATCCCTCCCACCAACGATTGCCTCTCCCTCCCCTTTAACCAATTACTTCCAGCTTGGGTCCACGGATAAGCTACCTGATTTTCTTTCTACCCCGGTCAACGAGCTGACCGTGCTCACTGGTTCGACAATCAGAGCTTGCCAATCGAATGAAGCGTAGCCCTGAAATGGAAATGAAGCTTGGTCTTCAACTAGCTCGGGCCTCTCGCCAAGGACACTGGGTGGTCAGCACAACCGCGGTGCCCATCGCCCAGTCAATGCCCACACAAAATGAAAGTCACCCACGTCTTCTTTAAGTCAAGTAAGACAATGCATAGAGGTGAGGAAGTGCAGCATCTTCATTATTTTGTATTACTGCACAGAGAAGGGAACTAAGTGAATCTGACCTGTCACCCTATATATGCACTCATAGTGAAATAATGTAGCTTAATGATTTGGATAAAGTCTTGCCTCACCAAATGATTGCACAGGCTGCCTTTGAAGAGATTGAAGAAGCATTTGTGCAAAAAACATGAATATTCAGTCCAGATCACAAAGGGATGTTATTATTAGGCTTCTGTGCAAGTAGATATAGGACAGTATGATTCAACTGTCATAACACCACAATGCTGAGACTACTTCTGAGAACAACCTACACCATTAACTCTGATAGAAACATAGAAACATAGAAAATAGGAGCAGTAGTCGGCCATTCGGCCCTTCGAGTCTGCACCGCCATTCAATGTGATCATGGCTGATCCTCTATCTCAACACCATATTCTCGTTTTTTTCCCCATACCCCTTGATGCCTTTTGTTTCTAGAAATCTATCTATCTCTCTCTTAAATAAATTCAGTGACTTGGCCTCCACAGCCTTCTGTGCTAGAGAATTCCACAGGTTCACCACCCTGAGAGAAAAAATTTCTCCTCATCTCGCTCCTAAATTTCCTCCAAGTTTGCTGACGATATAAAGATTGGAGGAAAAGCAATGTGTGAGGAGGACACAAAGAAAATCTGCAAAAGGACGTAGACAGGCTAGGTGAGTGGGCAAAAATTTGGCAGATGGAGCATAATGTTGGAAAGTGTGAGGTCATGCACTTTGGCAGAAAAAATCAAAGAGCAAGTTTTATTTAAATGGAGAAAGATTGCAAAGTGCTACAGTACAACGGGACCTGGGACTACTTCTGCATAAAACACAAAAGGTTAGTATGCAAGTACAGCACGTGATCAGGAAAGCCAATGGAATCCTGGCCTTTATTGCAAAGGGGATGGAGTATAAAAGCAGGGAAGTCTTGCTACAGCTATACAGGATATTGGTGAGGCCACACCTGGAATACTGTGTGCAGTTTTGGTTTCCATATTTGCGAAAGGATATACTTGTCTTGGAGGCAGCTTAGAGAAGATTCACTAGGTTGATTCCAGAGGTGAGGGGGTTGAGTTATGAGGAAAGGTTGAGTAGGTTGGGCCTTTACTCATTGGAATTCTGAAGAATGAGAGGTGATCTTATCGAAACATATAAGATTGTGAGAAGGCTTGACAAGCTGGATGCAGAGAGGATGTTTCCACTGATCGGGGAGACTAGAACTAGAGGGCATGATCGTAGAATAAGGGGCAGCCCATTTAAAACTGAGATGAGGAGAAATTTCTTCTCTCAGAGGGTTGTAAATCTGTGGAATTCACTGCCTCAGAGAGTTGTGGAAGCTGGGACATTGAATAAATTTAAGACAGAAATAGACAGTTTCTTAAATGATAAGGGGTTATGGGGAGCGGGCGGGGAAGTGGAGCTGAGTCCATGATCAGATCAGCCATTATCTTATTGAATGGTGGAGCAGGTTCGAGGGGCCGTATGGTCTACTCCTGCTCCTATTTCTTATGTTCTTATTTTCTAACATTACCATTTGTCTTCCTAACTGCTTGCTGCACCTGCATGTTTACTTTCAATGACTGGTGTACAAGGACACCCAGGTCCCTCTGTACATCGACACTTCCCAAGCCATCACCATTTAAATAATACTTTGTCCTTATGTTTTTCCTACCAAAGTGGATAACTTCACATTTATCCACATTTTACTGCATCTGCCATGTGTTTGTCCACTCACTCAACCTATCTAAATCACCTTGCAGCGTCTTTGCATCCTCCTCACAACTCACAATTCTACCTAGTTTTGTGTCGTCAGCAAACTTGGAAATATTACATTTGGTTCCCTCATCCAAATCATTTATATATATTGTGAATAGCTGGGGCCCAAGCACTGATCCCTGTGGTACCCCACTAGTGACTGCCCGCCACCCCAAAAAGACCCGTTTATTCCTACTCTCTGTTTCCTGTCAGTTAGCCAATTTTTAATCCATGCAATATATTACCCCCAATCCTACATGCTTTAATTTTGCACACTAACCTCTATGTGGGACTTTATCAAAGGCCTTCTGAAAATCCAAATACACTACATTCACTGGTTCTCCCTTGTCTATTCTATCAGTTACATCCTCAAAAAAACTCCAGTAGGTTTGTCAAACATGACTTACCTTTCATAAATCCATGTTGACTTTCTTTAATCCCGTTGATATTATCTAAGTGTTATCACATCCTTTATAATAGACTCCAGCATTTTCCCTACTACCAATGTTCGGCTAACTGGTCTGTAGTTCCCCGTTTTCTCTCTCTTTCCTTTTTTAAATAGTGGGGTTACATTTGCCACCCTCCAATCTGCAGGAACTGTTCCATAATCTATAGAATTTTGGAAGATGACAACCAATGCATCTATGATTTCCATGGCTACCTCTTTTAGTACTCTGGGATGCAGATCATCAGGCCCTGGGGATTTATCTGCCTTCAGTCCCATTAGTTTCTCCAGCGCTATTTTCTTACTAATTATCATTTCCTTTAATTCCACTTGCTCACTAGACCCTTGGTTCCCTAGCATTTCTGGGACATTATTTGTGTCCTCTTCCATGAAGACAGAACAAAAGTATTTTTATCAACCATCTACAAAGTATTCCTTTTAATGGTTGGGTATGTAGCTTCAATGTTAATCTTCTCTCACACTGCAATACTTTCGAAGATAGAAAAAAAGTAACACATCATGTGGTAAAATGTCCCTTTTTTCCTATTAGGGACAGCATCCAATGGGAAGAGGCTTCTTAAATGCATTGCCCATATTAAAGGAGCAGGTTGAAAAAGATTTTCATAAGATCATGATAGATATAGACCACCCAGAAAGTACCCACCATCCTCCAATTACCGTTACAATTCCCAAATAATTTTATATATGCAAACATTCAAATTTACCTTGACACAGCATTAAATTCAACAACAAGCTCTCTTCCTTCTGTGTCCTTGGAAGGAGATGAGTGGGAAAATCAAGTAACAATTTCTTAAATTACTCCAGGGTTTTCACAGTAGTATACCCAGATGTCAATTCCATGAGTTGATTGTTCTGTATAAAGAACTTCCTGACCTCAATCGTAAATTTCTTTTCACTAATTTCAACCTGTATCCCCTTATCTTACTCTCATTGTATACCATCTACTACCTTATATAAGTCCAGAGGTTATTTCTCAGTCCTATCCTTTAAACCCCAATCTTTTTCAAGTCTTTCCTCACAAATCCATTTTCCCTGAAGAGGGACTATTCTAACGCTGCGAAAAATAATCTCGTTTATTTTTTCCAATCCTAAACAACATTAACACCTCCACCACACACCTGGACTGTAAGAGTACCTCAGGCAAACTAACGAGTGTTAATAGAAATCAAGAACATGAGTCAGGGGCCAGAGAGTACCCTGCAGTGTGAACGCAAATATTTATTCATGTGAAGGAGAAAATCTCTCAACCATTTGACATCCTGTACGGTGAACATGAAGGTCTTGTAATGCACCGTAAATCTAAGAGCCAAGGGTTGCACTGGATTTGAAAAGGGCTATTTCACTTATTTTTTTCTTGTTAATCACAGGCTCTTTGCAGTCTTGTAGTCCTTTGCTTGAAAATGACTTGGGAAAATATATTCTTCAAGGCCCAACTGCAAAGAAATGAGTCCCACAGTAGTAAATAAGTACTTTATCAAAGCTGAGGTTTGAATAAAGACTTTTAAAAATGCTTTTATTTCAAACCTGAAAATAATATCAACCCTGTGTACATTATTTAAATATAACGTGCTTCATTGCCCAATACACCCTCTTCTTCTTAGGTAATCCTCAAAGTCAAGGATGACTTGTTTCCACACTAAAATGAGTTATAAGGTAACTGATGAGACCAATGCTGGCCAGGTCCCGAGCTTCATTTTAAAGGGTGGAAGATACCTGGGGTGGCCGTTGTACACCAGCTACCACACCCTAAACACTATGGGAAATATATGTTGACTGAAAAGTTTAGGCGACATAATGGTTGGTATCTGGATGAAAAAGTTAAAAATCATGACTTGACACCCATTAAACTTAGGAAGGAGGTTGTTATGATTTTTCTCCCCTCTCATCAGGCAACAAAAGTATTACTTTACCACATTCTAAAATGTTTTTCAATAGTGAATGACCCCAAAAAACCTGCCACTTTGGAAAGTCCATGGACGATTCTATACAGTAGGAGAGAACTTGATTAAAAACCTTAAAATAACAACAGTTAGAAAATATTTTTAACTGAAAAGAATTCCCTATTTCTATCTTTTCAAATCAGGGCATGTTTTCCTTTGTCCTGTTCACCCACTTCATTTAGGAGTTAATATATGTCCATGTATTTGCCTGATTAGAAATACATAACTTCCAGGCCATGCCTGGTTATTTGAAAGTAGATTCCGCTTAAGTATCAGGGGCCAGGAAACTGATGAGATTTTAAGCATTGGTGTGTTGTAATTGAAATGCTGCCAAGGAGCTGTAGTGCCAAGAGTCAGCCTGCATCCTCCGGCTGCTTTCCTTAAAGGTCAAGATGCTATGTGGCTCAGTCAAGGTTGTACATTTTGAAGCCATCGTCCCTCCTGGGATTCACTGGAATCTCATCAGCCACTGCAGTCCATCACCCGATGAAGAGGTTAGCAAAGCAGAGCAGTTCTGTGTGACTGGGCTGAACCCAGAAGAGGAAATCGCACATTCCTAAAACTCTAAATAAAACATGTCAGATTAGAGCCTGCAAGTCAATTAAATTCGGCTGTCAGCTGCTACCTCATAAAAAATAGGATTAAAAATCTTCAACTGTCATGTAAAGCTGTCACTATCAAGGACTTTCTAGATTATTATAATGCATTATAATAGAATAATTGAATTGACTGGTCACGCATAATGTTCACGGGATCACTTATATGGAATTAATTAATTAACCCGGCTGATATATATAAAACTCTTCAAGCTCCTATGTAGATACAGAGTCATGTACCACAGGACTTGGTTAATGGACAAGCAGATGTAATGAGTAAGTTAGCAAAAGTTGGCAAAGACAGAAAATATACACCAGATGTCATTTCACTTTTATGATATCCTCCTCTGGTTTTGTATTCTCTGCAGTGTCATCTGTGTCTAGGATAACAACTGGAAGAAATTGTTTACCAATAACATTGCAGCTAAAATTGGTCTTTTGGATTGTCTTTGGTGAATGAGGGTAGTAATCATAAACATTACTTCTGAATAATTGTAATAATCACCGGACCCATGTTGTGTATACAAGTAAGGGAAATTAAAGATTACGGTTAGTGTTATTTTAATTCTTGCCACCTAAAGAACAATAGTCAAGGACAGAAAAAAAGTTACAGGGCTAGAACCTCCACTTTTGAGCTTATCGCCCAAAAATGAGCGTTATATCTGGCATGGGTGGTAAAAAAGGGTTTTCAGATCGCCAGCTTCTCACCCATTCTCAAAACACCTAGTTTACATTTTTGAAAATGGCCGTTACCGTGAGCGATATCAAATGGGCGGTAGCGTAAAATTTTTTTGACCTTCTGCCATAAAGTGTGGCCGTCCTTAGAACAGCATGGCAATGCTCGATTCCCGTGATTCAGGAGGTCAAGGGTCACCATGACATGCGCAGAAGAGGAGACAGAGAGAGAGGGAGCTCAGAGGACTGAAGGCGTGGCTGGGTGTGGTGTGGCTGCTTTGGGAGGAAGGAGGGAGAATTTAGAGCTTCACAGCAAGTAGGCAAACAAAAAGTAGCTGTTAACAGCCACATATTTGACCGAATTTGGCCTATAATGGAGGGAGAGGAGCACACTGTGGAGACTGACGCTGGCGAGAGCAGTGAGATGGGAGAGGAGCACGTTGGAAGCCGCAAAAGAGCGAGGAGATTCTCGGACGAGGCAAATGCCTCCCTCCTGCAGGACGTCGAGGGGGTAGGAAGCCCACCCCAAAGGCCTACCAGAGGATATGGACCGAGATAGCAGAGGTGGTCTCGTCAGCGACCAACGAGGTGCGTGAGGGCAACCAATGCCGCAAACGATGGAACGACCTTGTGGGATCCGCAAAAGTAAGTATTACATCGATTTTCATGTACTTACATATTTATATAATTTGTCATGAGTGACTATCAGTAGATGTGAGGTCTTGCACTTTGACCGAGAATGTTTTACTCAAAGCCTACGGTCACGGTGTACGTCTTTAGGTAAAGAATGATATTAATCATAATAATCATGATTCCATCTGTCGGTTATGTGTTGTATCAGTGTCTGTGACAGTACCTAGCAATGATATCACGCAATGATCTCATGCCATGTCGTCCTGTCACCTTTGACAGAAGAAGCTATCGATGATGAGGCCTGTGCAGAGACGAACGGATGGAAGGCCACCAGTCCCCAGCGACATCACTGACATGGAGGAGCGAGTGCTAGCACTCGTGGGGAAGCACCCCCGGACAGCCACGGACGTATCTGCAGACCCTGAAGTGATGCCACGTGAGTAAACCTTACACCATTGCGTGATGTAAAGTCTATAGATGCCACACCCACTCATATCCGACCAATCATATATGATAGACGATTTCTAAAATTGTCATAGAAATTATGCTGGCCTAATGAAAATCATTGCAATCCACAATGTGTTGATGGTCATGAAATGTGATGTCTGCGATGATTTTGATAGCGATGGTGCTTTTTTCGTGCATATGCTGTGTGTAAGCGCTGGACTCACCTTGTCACCCTAGCACCCCCTTCTCCTCTACTAACCTCATTTGTGTTTTGCAGCTCAGCCAGCAGCGTGGCCCCAGGCAAGGCCACAGAGGCCAGAAGGCGGGGACGCAGGGCAGGAGTCAGCGGACAATCCTACTACATCTGGTGCTGAGGAGCTCCGATTGTCGCCCGTCAATCCGCCGGGTCTGTTCTCAATGGATGAGTGCGCGGACTTCGAAGAACCTGCATCACCACACTCCAGAACCCATTCCACCCCAAGGCCATCTATTGGTCCTCCATTCATTCCCGTCTCCACTCTGGAGGTGCTGGCCCCAAGCACTTCTCCACAAGGCACCCCATTTGTCCCCTGGATGGCGCCGACCCAGCGGAGGCCTTGTGGACGCAGCAGGTCTGTTCCACGAGCACGGCATGACAGCAGAGAGATGGTTCAGTTGTCCAGGAGGACTGTAGACTTTGGTGACCAGCTCATTGAAGCTTTGGGGGGCATATCCTGACAACTGGCCACCATGTCCGAATCCATTCCATGCATGGCGGAGTCCCTGGATGCGATTGCCAGGAACACTGCTGCCACAGCCCTCCCAGTGGTCCCAGAGCGCGGTACTCCACCCCTAGGTTCGGCACCACCACTGCGAATGACAGATTAGAGCAAGGGCCATGATCCTGCTTTGGCATCAGAGAATGTTGCCCCCTCGGCACCCCCGGCTCCCGTACCCATCCAATCACCGCATCTGCCTTCATCCCCCCCAATGAGGCACCGCCTGAGGAGCTCCTCGGACAGGCGCCATGGAGTGAGGAGGGGAAGGGGTAGAGGTGGGGAGAAGAAAGAGAGGATGGAAGGAAAGTGAAGTGCATGTGCGCAGGTGATGGCTGTGTTATATCTCCATCTGTGTGTATGCAATTTGTTGCAATGTATGGGGGCTAGGGACCACGCTCCTGCTTTGCCTTTGTATTCTGTGTTGCTGGACATGTTGACCATGTGATTTATGTCAATGGTGGAAAAAGTTGGATGTGCGTGGGGGTTGGGTGTTATTGGCTGTGTTACTTATGATTTCAGACCAATGTTGGTATTAAACTTTTGTTATTGAACATAACCTTGTTGCGCATTGTCTCAGATAGCTGGACCATTACACACTGGTGATTCCTTACTCTGAAAGGGTTAAATACAACTTAACATCAATCAATGTAAACTTTAACTGACACCAAGGTGATGGGCGCCATTGATGTCTGAGCTGCACACACACAGTAGTGTGTCAGAGTTGTCACTCACATCAGCGCTCTTTCAGGCAAATCTTTCCGATATCAGCTCCTCACGTAAGAGTGGGACTTAACAAATGCCAGTCACACTACTGGCATCCATCCCGGTTAGTTCCACTTTTTGTGGGCGGCTTTTTGAGCGAGCGATATTGTGGGTGATATGTGTGCGAGGTGGTGAAATTGACGGTGGGCAATCTCTATGGCCGCTAGTTTGGGTAAATATGCTCTTTACGACAAAAAACAGTCACCGGGCATTATTATTGAATCTCGGCATTAATTCCGTGAGGAAAGTAACACTGGGCGATATTATGGGCATTGAAATAGCTCATACTGCTGATTCCGCCCCAAAAAAGTGGGCGGGCGGTGATATTTTTTCTCGCCGTTAAATCCATTGGGAAAATTACGCTCAGCGATAAGTCTCCTAAAAAAGCCCGCCAGTTTCCATTTTGTGCCTAAGTGGGTGATATCTGGGCATTATACGTCATTTCAGCAGTAAAATGGGCGTTAAGTGGGCGTTAAGCATGCAAAAAAATGAAGGTTCTAGCCCACAGGGTTTTACTTATAATAGGATGTCATTCTCCTCAGAGAAACAGTCCCGATAACGCATACTGCAAAGCAGTCACTTTATTGTAGCAACTGGGTTAAAAGGATAGATTGAGAAGAGGTCACCCCATAGGTCACATACAGTCATGGATTCACCCTGTCTTAATGACTTCAGAGAGGCAAAATTATGAAAAGGAGAAAATTAAGGCAATTGACTGTAATTTATGCATCTATGAGAATGCTCACAGATTTGTAGAGCTTTTACATTATGAGTGGCTTAGCCAGTCACGTGATGTTCAAAAACTCAATAAAACCGCAGTCAATTGGGTCTAGGTAATCCATGATGAGGTATGCATCAGTTGTGAGCCTAGTGGATGAACTGGTAATGTGCAGTGTGATTGTTAAACCTTTGATAATAAACCAACTAGCTCTTAATAGCAATGTTTTGCTATGAATTCTTAAGCAAAGAACCCATGAAACAAATACATTAAATTGACTAACACTCCGGGACAGCGTTCTAAATTACTGGAGCCTTGTTAATTTTATTTCACAGATGATATTTCCATGAAGCCTAAGAACTAGAAGCAATAGTATTTCAAAGCCACACAATTCATTGTTTCACCCAGGACAAGGAATTGATCCGTGTAATGCACGTGTGCAAAGAATCTGTGTAAAGACACAAGCCTCGATTTTAATCAGGACAGAAATCGGGAGGGAGTGGGGGCTGTAAGGGGTTTTCACAGGGTTGTTGTTGTGCCTTGGGTGTCTCTCTCTGGGCTTCTGCCCTCACAGCTTATGCCTGGCCTGTGAGGTACCCTGAGTGCTGCAAGAGCACCCCTGGAGAGACTGTGTCCACAGCTTATGAAGGGGGTTTTGAGACTCGTGCGTCCCCACAGGTTATGCCTAGCCTGTGAGGCACCTGTGAGTGTCAAACACTCCTAACCCCTTCTTCCCTAGCCTGTGACACACAGTTGAGCGTTTTCGAGGCGCTCCTAGCTTCCCTTACACGGTTCTGACATAAGACTCACGATCAGGAGATGTAATACAATAGAACTGAGACAAGGTGATTCCAAGAGGAACTTTAGGCTTCCAATTTATTTGGCAAGGTGTAACTCAACAAACAGCAATACACCAACAAAACAATCCCCCTAAATCCCACTAAACGGACACAACGAAAATCTTTACACCAGTTTAGCAGTACAATGCCCAACCTCCCACCTTTCCTGGCCTAACTGAGTTGGGAGTTCTGGGGACCAGAGGTTATACTCACTACTGTGCCTTCCGCAGTCTGGTGGTTTGTTTCTTCTATCTTTGGTGTCTTCGGATACTGGTTTTCCTTCAGTGTCGAGAGGCCTGTGGTTGTGGTTGTTGAATCACGAGGGCAGGGAAAATCATCACTCCTCTTCTTCACTACGTCAGAAACCCCTTTTTTATAGCCAGATTATCCAGTCCGCCTCTCCTGCTGAAGTCGATTCTTCTCATTGGTGGACTTTTGATTTTGAAAAATGCAGCAGTTTGAGGTTTTTAGTTTTTTTTCCACTGATCTTAACCTACTCAAGGTTTGAGTGGGTGTTGATTGCATTGGCCTCCTGTAGCCATTGTGCTAGTCTGGCCTGAGCCAGATATTTCTATGCCTGATGAAAAAGGTGTTGGAATATGTATGTGGCATTGTTTAAATGCTAATGTTTTCAAGGGGCAAGTTTCGAGGGTATACAGTTCCCAGACAATTTGATTAGATCCAATGACCAAACTGGCCCTTTTGATATTGACTCCACCCCTTTTCTTGCAGACCTATAAAAAAATCCCAAATTCGATTAAAGTTCATAGTTTCTTCCATGTGCACTTTAGGATTTCAAACTTTCTGGTAGATAGTTCCAAATTAAATTCCCTTTCCTATGAGTCCAAACACTGGGGGGGGTCTCCATTTGTGTCCCAAAGTTTTCCTTCCATCGGTTTCAATTCACAGCACAGACTGATCCCACAGCCCTTTTCCTTCTGGGTAAAATGAGGGGGTTTTCGTCCTCCCCTACAGGGCTGAGGTTGGTGGCAAACAGTCCTGACCTTGGCACCATGGGGTCAGGAAGATACTAATTTCCGGGCCTCACCTGCATGGCTCCCTGGTCAGTTTCCCACCCGAAACCGATGAAAAGCAACAATTGGCTGGCTGGCGGGCAGGAGGCCACTGCCATAGACCAAAGGAATGCTCCCTGGTGCTCCATTGCGACATGGGGAGGGGGTTTTGGGAGATCCTCGCGATTGGGAGGGGGCAGCCCAGGACAGCGGAGGCCCAAACTTTCCAGAGAACAATTCCTGCTCCTCATGGCCTCACAAGGAACGTTTTAAAAAGAGTTTAAAAACCAGACCTCTTCTGGCCCCAGCTCCTCTTCCCACTGGGTTGAACTGGCACTCAGGCTCATGGCTCAAATAGCCAGTCGGGCCCTGCTTATTTCATCAGAGCTTAATCTGTATAGTTACAGAAGGACTCTGCCATTTTCTGATGGGTGTCTTCTCACCTGCTTAGAAGAGCAGGAAGAGAAAATTGAAGGTTGCGAGAAGGGAGTGGGACGTTGGTGAGTAAGCCCCCTCCCCTCCCCACCCCACCCCCCTCGACAATTCTAACTGGCCACCCACCAGGCGAGCAGAGTTAAATTACCACTCCAGTAAAAACAGAGAATGTGTAAGCCCGAGGGTGGGGGAGAAATTCAAATTCTGCCCAAGATGGGTGTGATGTGGGCAGGGTGACTGGTACACCTACCCATGGGCGAGAACCATCAACCAAATACAGGCTCGTGCCTTAATTGACTCAGATGAGGAAGCTGTCAGTGATACTTGTGTTGGTTATTGCTAGTTCACCAATTGGAGAGCACAAAAATTGGACAGCAGTGATGCCATTTAAATGCAGCCTGCATCTCTTAAATGGGGTGGTGGTGTTCATTGCCTGTATGTTTCTGTGCTTGAATGTAAGAATACAGACAGAATGAGCACTGCAATGTCCTCATGTATTTCAGGCAGCATTGTGGAGGTCCTTGGGAAGTTAGTTCAGCAGGATGAAGGAGGTCCTGTTTCCGGCTGATATGGAAGAAGTGCCAAAGCAAATAACTCAGCATCACTGGGCAGAGGTGGCAAATGGATTTCAATATAGGCAAGTGCGAGGTCATCCACTTTGGACATGAAATGGATAGGTCAGAGTACTTTCTAAATGGTGAAAAGCTAGACACAGAGGAAGTCCAAAGAGACTTAGCAGTCCAGGTACTTGGATCATTAAAATGTCATGGACAGGTACAGAAAATAATCAAAAGGGTTAATGGAATGCTAGAGGATTAGAATACAAGAGGGTAGATGTTATGCTGGAGCTATACTAAGCCCTAGTTAGACCATACCTGGAGTACTGTGAGCAGTTCAGGGCACCACACCTTAGGAAGGATATATTTTCCTTGGAGGGAGTGCAGTGTGGGTTTTCCAGAATGAGACATGGGTGTAGAAATTGCCCTCTGCCAGAAATGGGGCGCACCAACCATTTTTGAAATGTTCTGGCCGCCGCAATGGATGCAGCAGCCTATGCGGCAAAATTCAGCTCCTCAAGGGTTCTTTCCAGCGGGGTGGAAGAGAATCATCAAGGGGGTGGAAGTGGGAGTGGACCACAGTGGATGTCACTAGCGGGGCAGAAGTGGGGGCGGGACGGAGTGTCCGTAGCTGACAGTCATCAGCGCCAAGATGATGACATCATCGCGCTGGCGCGTCACAACATCTCTCCCCTTCAGTTAAAGGGGAGAGCCGCTGCGAACTCTGCAAAGTTTTCAGTTAGATCCACTGGGCTACCAGGGAGGGATTCAAAGAGGGGGTGCCAGGCCGCTCGTTGGCTGGCCGGCTGAACCCGGTGGCATAATTGTCGGGTCGACCTGGCAGTTGGCCGACAAAAAAAAAATAACATGGCAGCCGCGGCAGTGCGCCCTCCCCTTTAAGGGTGACCGTGCCACCTTTTCACACAGAGTGCACTGACAGCAAAATATGTCAGGGGCACCGGCCGGTGGGGGGGCCACTCCCGCAGGGCAATTTTCCGATGGGAATTTCGCGAGGGGTCGCTGCCAGACGGTAAGGTATCGGCGCGTGCACGCCGCGGCTGAAAAACGGGCGGAGAGGTCCCGGACACCGCTCTGCTCCTGAGGAAGGGAAATTTTTTAAATGGCGGCCGTTCCACGGCCATTCCACGCCGCCCTGTGGTCCCCGCTTTCCGGCGGTCAGAGGCTTTATCGAAAGGTGCAATTCGGGCCCCCTGGACTCCAAGGTTTAAGTTACAAGGAGAGGTTGTATTCCCTGGAATTGTGAAGGTTAAGGGGTGATCTAATCAAAGTTTTGAGGATATTAAGGGGAACTGATAAAGTAGATCGAGAGAAACTATTCCCGCTGGTTTGGAGTCTCGGACTAGGGGACATAACCTAAAAGTTAGAGCCAGGCTTTTTAGGAGTGAAGTTAGGAAACATTTCTACATGCAAAGGGTGGTAGAAGTTGGAACTCTCTTCCGCAAAATGCCGTTGATGTTGGGCCAATTGTTAATTTTAAATCTAAAATTGATAGATTTTTGTTCAGCAAAGGCATAAAGGGAAATGGGGCAAAGGCAGGTACATGGAGTTAGGTCACAGATCAGCCCTGATCTCATTGAATGGAGGAACAGGCTCGAGGGGCTAAATGGCCTCCTCCTGTTCCTATTATGTTCCTATGTTTCTATGCACTTACTACTCGTCTCACTTCCCCACGCCTGCGGCATCTTTCACACACCCGATTCTACCCAGACATGCACATCTTCACAACGTTTTAGCGAGCCATACACGAACACACTCCCTTTCTTCCTGCCGGACCACCTGCACACAATTCCAGGGAGCAGACGAGAACAGTAGGAGGACCAGCGTCATTCCAAGTGCTGCCCCCAGTGTAAGAGGCCACCATTGATGTAATGGGCAGAGGCAGGTTCGGAGCATCACAACAGGCAAGGCTGGAGGATACGCTGCACTGGATATTTCCATTTCTCTTCTCACTGGACTCTCTCTTTCACACACTCTTCAAAGTGGTGCTGCTCAACCTTACCATTTGCAAGCACCAGCTCGGAAATCGGCACCTTGCGTAATGTAGAAGGTCAGTAAGAAGGGTCTGCAGTGGGAGATCCACGGAGCCCAAGTGCCAGGCCAGAGAGATAAGTCAGCCCAGGAACTGGCTTCAACCTAACCCTGCTGCAGAGGGCATGGATACCTCTCGAGTCCAGCCTAGAGAAGAAGAACATTGATGGCAGATATGTTGAAGTCCGTATTCCATATTAATCATCTCACCCCTGTAGCTAAGGGCTGGTGTGTGGCAGGAAGAAGTAGAGAGGCCTAAAAGCAGAGATAAATAAATAAAACTAAATTTAATCAAAACACCTGTCAAAAAAAAAAACATTTTTTGTATTATGAATAAAGTGTTCCTCTCCCTTGTTCTTATTTCCCTTCTATGATATCTGGCTGACTGCACCACTTTTCAATGCAGCTCTTACTGTTGTTGCTGTATAAACTCCAAAGTGTAAAAATACAAGGTCGTGATGATTTGCAGCCCCTGGGGTAACAGGAGCTGCAGCCACATGTCACTGACCTCAGTATCCCATTAACCAGGAGCCTGTAGAGCACCGATGAGCTGCTGCAATGACCTTCTGTTTACAAATAAATTACACGAGCCAACACCAAACGTAATAAACTCCAATAAGTGCTGCTTTAAATCTTGAATTACCGTACATTATTTGATTAGTGTCCATAAGCATTCTGTCGAACAAGGTTAAAGGAACTGTTGGAGCTGAAATTTGTGCGATGTGTCTGACAAAACACAATGATATTGTATTAGTACATCTGTATGTAACATAACCCTTTCACAACTCTTTGATTCAGACACGAAAACAAGATCAGAATTTTTCAGAGTATGGAGTGTATTATTAGCAATGGAAAAAATATGTAGTGACATTAACCCTAAGGAGTGAAATATTTCCTTTGTCCATCTTTCCTATGATGATAGACTTGTATATTTTGACTAGGATAGATTTGGGTAAGATAAAGAAAAAATGCTGCAGAAACCAGAGAGGAGTATAGAAAGTGCAGGGGTGAAATTAAAAAGGAAATTAGGAAAGCACAGAGAGAGAATGAAAAAATGTTGGCAAGTAAAATCAAGGAAAGCCAAAGATGATTTATAAATACATTAAGAGCAAGATGTTAACTAAAGAAAGAGTAGGGCCTATTAGAGACCATAAAGGTAATCTGTGTGCAGATGCAGAAGATGTGGGTATGGTTCTTAATGAATACTTTGCATCTGTTTTCACAAAAGAGAGGGGCGATGCAGACTTTGCAATCAGGGAGGAAGTGTGTGAAATATTAGATGAAACATAGTGAGAGAGAAGATATTAAGAGGTTTAACAGCTTTGAAAGTGTATAAATCCCCAGGCCCGGATGAAATGTATCCCAGGCTGTTAAGAGGAGCAAAAGTGGAAATAGCAGAGGCTCTGACTATCATTTTCCAATCCTCTCTGGTTACAGGTGTGGTGCCAGAGGACTGGAGGACTGCTAATGTGGTACCTTTGTTTAAAAAGAGAGAAAGGGATAGACCGAGTAATTACCAGGAATTTCCAGAAGGTTATTTGTGTCTTCCTTAGTGAAGACAGATCCAAAGTATTTGTTCAATTGGTCTGCCATTTCTTTGTTCCCCATTATAAATTCACCTGATTCTGACTGCAAAGGACCTACGTTGGTCTTCATTAATCTTTTTCTCGTCACATATCTATAGAAGCTTTTGCAGTCAGTTTTTATGTTCCCTGCAAGCTTCCTCTCATACTCTATTTTCCCCCTCCTAATTAAATCCTTTGTCCTCCTCTGCTGAATTCTAAATTTCTCCCAGTCCTCAGGTTTGCTGCTTTTTCTGGCCAATTTATATGCCTCTTTCTTGGCTTTAACACTATCCCTAATTTCCCTTGTTAGCCACGGTTGAGCTACCTTCCCCGTTTTATTTTTACTCCAGACAAGGATGTACAATTGTTGAAGTTCATCCATGTAATCTATAAATGGCTGCCATTGCCTATCCACTGTCAATCCTTTAAGTATCATTTTCCAGTCTACCCTAGCCAATTCACGTCTCATACCATCGAAGTTGCCTTTCCTTAAGTTCAGGACCCTAGTCTCTGAATTAACACTGTCACTCTCCATCTTAATAAAGAATTCTACCATATTATGGTCACTCTTTCCCAAGGGGCCTCGCACAACAAGATTGTTAATTAGTTCTTTCTTATTACACAACACCCAGTCTAGGATAGCCAGCCCTCTAGTTGGTTCCTCGACATATTGGTCCAGAAAGCCATTCCTAATACAATCCAGGAAATCCTCCTCCACCGCATTGCTACCAGCTTGGTTAGCCCAATCTATATGTCGATTAAAGTCGCTCATGATAACTGCTGTACCTTTATTGCCTACAACATTAATTTCCTGTTTGATGTCATCCCCCACCTCACTACTACTGTTTGGTGGTCTGTACACAACTCCCACAAGCGTTTTCTGCCCAAGAAATGCAGCCTGCCCAGCCAGTGGTGACCAAGAAGAGGAAGAGGAGAGTGTCCAATGACTTTGGAAAATTTACCTTGTGGTGGTTTTTATTTCAGCATTGTGGCCAGGAAGATGTTGTGATGGTCAGTAACAGAGGGAAGGTAAGGTGTGGGACTAATGTTGAAAGGGGAATTGGGCTTGTGGTCACTGGTACCACAGGCGGATGATTCCATCCCGAATATCCCGGCCAGAAATGGACTGTCTGGGTTGCATCCTTCCTTCTGCTTCCTCATCTTCTGCTTCCTCCTCTTCTGCGTTTTCCTCTTCCCTCTGCGAGCGGATGCTGTAAATCTGAAATCTGAAAGTATAAAGTGCTGGAAATACTCGGCAAGTCAGGCAGCAACTTGACCTGAAACGCTAACTCTGTTTTTCTCTCCATGGATGCTGCCTGACCTGTTGCGTATTTCCAGCATTTTCTGTCTTCTCAGAGGCCTTTGTTTACCATCCAAGGCCTTGCAAGTGTTCAGCAGCACTCTCTGCACTCCCTGCACACTTAAAAAACTTTGAATATGTATTGTGCCTAGCCACTACTTCAATAAAAAAATTTAAAAATCCAGTCTAAAAGTTTAAATGCAAACTTACCTGAAAGATGTGTGTCCCTTTAAGAGGTGTTGACAGTGTCTCTGTCAGTCTGCTGAACGCTCACTTTTCAGAGCGAGCTTAGCACCCAGTGCTCAACTCAGCGCTACAGTCAAAGTTCACTGAGGTGACGTTAAGTCGGCATTGCATACCGACTGACATCACGCTCTCCTCATTTACATTTCCAGGACCAGTGCTGCTATCGGCACTGCCAAGGCTCTCGCCAAAATGGCAGCCATTATCTTATTGAATGGCGGAGCAGGCTTGAGGGGCTGAATGGCCTACTCCTGCTCCTAATTCTTAAGTTCTTAAGTTCTTAAATATATTTATTTTTCTCAATAAAAAGTCATATATGTGTTGCTTATTATTTCAGTCTGTTTTCCCAATGATTTTGAAACTAAAAAAATTTGACATTTTTATTGGCCTTTGTTAAATGTTCTTTTCCATAAATGCTTTGGTTTCTTATGACCTATGTCAGTCTTAGAAAACCACACCTCTCATTAATTTGGCTCCAAACGTATTTAAGATCTTTCACTTTTGAGGCAAATAAATATTTACAGTACCAGCACTGATTGTTTGTATGTCCTGGCTCTTTCGAGTCAAGTGGAAAATCTGGAAGCATGTGAGATCATTGATTTGTTGGGGGGAGTTTGCATCTTTTATCCAAAAAGAATAATCTTTTCTTCAGTAACATCAAAAAATGATGATTGGTTATTCACAGAGTGCTTGCTGATGTAAGGCCCTCATCCTTGTAGTGAAAGAGAAAACCTGGAAGCATGTGTCCATTTGCTGTTCCAGGTACAGAATCCAATAGCGTGGAAACATTTACCCCTGCTTTCATCTTTTCCAACTCCTTTCCCGTGCTGCCAAACTGCAGCAATTTCCTAGTGAGCTGCAATCTTGCCTCTCCTCAGTACTGCCAAATCCCAGAATATCCTCCAAGTCCTGCTGAACTTCATGTCCCTGTCTCCTCCCCAGTGCGAACAAAATAGCAGATACCTCCCTCCTGTACATCTTATTGTGCAACCTGAGCTTTTGAAAATGGAGCAGATAAACATTGAGTACATAGATAAAGGAATGCGTAACAATCACCATGAACCCAATGAATTTCAGTCTTCTCCATAAAGTGGACAGAATCAAGTAATTCATGGCTCAAAATATCGTGATAAAAGCACAATTTGAATTATACGATCATCATAAAGCACTGGCCCTGATAATATATTGTCAGTGATATAGTTCCGTTGTTACAAAACAGAGTACCCTCCAACAACATCACTATCAGATCAATTTTGTATTTATATATATTATCATAAATATTGAACTTGCAATTATATAACGTCTTATATAATCTCAGGACATCCCAAAGCAACTCACGGCCAATTAAGTACTTTTGAAGCATAGTCACTGTTGTAATGTCGGGAAATGCGGAGACCAATTTGTGCAGAACACAGTGACTGAATAAACTGCTTTAGTGAGGCTGGTTGAGGGATAAATATTCGCTGCGACACCAGGAGAACTCCCATGCTCTTCAAATATTGTCACGGTCCCTTTTACGAGGACAATTGGGAACATCTCGTCCGAAAAACAGTGCAGCACTCCCTCAGTACTGCACTGGAATGCCAGCCGAGAATATGGGGGAGTAATTCAACTTTGACTTCATGGGAAAAAAAATCAGAAAGGGTGTATAACCAACAGACTTGTGTCCCTGCCGAAGCTAAATATATGCTCAAGATCTGGAGCGAGGTTTGAACCTACAATCTTCTGACTCCTTGGTGCGAATGCTGCCACTGAGATAAGGCTGACGCCTCATGTCCATTAACGTTACTTTTTGGGGGTGAGGGTAGTGCATCAGGATTGATGAATTGCTTCAATGTCATCCTTGTTAACTTCTGTGATACACGTTAGAGCTGCATCTACATTCATTCACCTTGTAATTTCCTCACTTGGAACACTGCTGAGAGGAGTAATCAATAGTTCAAAAGCGGTACTTTTCTCAGCTTGTTCAATGTTGCTTTGTGTCATTTTGAATCCCATTCCCACATAGCTACTAATAGTGACACTAGTTTGGTCACTGCTCAGTGCTCACCTGAACAAATTAATTGCATCCCACGATATGGTTTTGCTTGACAAACATGACAATCAGCTCATTCTTCCTATCTCATCACCTCAATCAGCTTTCAGAGCATTTTTCTCTGCATGGACCTGTAGGATACATATATTGTAAATATCAAATTAGCAAATTTCTGTCCAGGAGGAAAAGAAAATTTGGTCCATTTACTTTTGCCTTAGGAAAGTGAGATGAACAGTTTTTAAGGGCCCAAGTTTCGGCTCGAGTTGCTCCTATTTTTTTGGAGCAACTAGTTTAGTTTGGAGTAACTTAGAAAACGCAATTCTCGGCATTTGTTTTGCTCCAGTTCTAGTGATATAGTTTAGTTTCGTTTTAGTTCCGTTTTTTTTTCAAAAGGGGGCGTTACCAGCCACTTACGCCTGTTTTGCAAGTTTAAGCAGCGAAAAGTTACTCCAAACTAACTTAGAATGGAGTAAGTGTCGATTTTTGTACGCTCAGAAAAACCTTGCCTAAACTTTAGAAATTAGGTGCAGGTAGCGAGAGATGGGGGTGGGGAAGGGAAGTTAGAGGGAAGTTAGGGGATTTTACAAAGCATTAAACACTTCACTTTTATCAATAAAGAGCCATCATCAATAATAAATGATAAATAAATCAATAAATAAAAAATTTAATTTTCCTACCTCACCATCAAAGCAGCGGCAGCAGGCATCGAGCTGCAATTTTTTGGGCATTCGGCCAGGGGATGGGGCGGCCTGGAAAATACCGGGAGGGCGAGCACGCACGGAGGCAGCAAGCACCGAGCTGCAATCTTTCGGCCATTCGGCCAGGGGATAGGGGAGGCCTGAAAAACACCAGGAGGAAGAGCCAGACAGCCAGCCAGCACGCACCTTTGAAAGTTTAAGTTTTACTTCAAGTATGGGTGCTGCATTATCAACGCCACAAATTATGCAATGGTTCTCCATCAATTCGCTACATAGGAGAGAATTGATTAGAGCTCACTGCACCAGGAACATCATAGCCCGTAGGCTATATCGAGTCAGGCGTTCGTACCTGGACATGAGTGAGGCTGATTGTGTCAAAAGGCTGCGTTTCCGCAGAGAAGTTGTCGTTGAGATCTGTGATATGCTGAGACCAGATTTGCAGCCGAGAAGCTTTTTCTGTTGAAGTGAAGGTTACAGCTGCACTTTCCTTCTATGCCTTGGGATCGTTTCAAGCTACAACTGGAGATGTGTGCGCCATCTCTCAAAGTGAAATTCATGCCTGCGTTCACCAGGTCACAGCTGCGTGGAGGAGTGACTTCATCAAGTTCCCAATGACCGGCCAAGCAATGCATCACAGGGCTCTCAGGTTCTCAAAGATTGCTGGCTTCCCAAAGGTACAGGGCTGCATTGATTATACCCACATCGCCTTGCGAGCACCTGTGGAGGATGCTGAGCAGTTCAGGAATAGAAAAGGGTTCCACTCCATTAATGTGCAGCTCGTGTGTGACTACAAGCAGCGCATCATGTCAGTCGATGCAAGATACCCTGGCAGCACCCATGATGCGTTCATCCTACGCGTCAGCGTTATATCTGACATTTTTGAGGAGCAGCCAGCAGGGCAGAGTTGGCTACTGGGAGACAAAGTGTATGGCCTCGCCACCTGGCTCATGATGTCCCGATGCGTAACATGGATGGAAGCTGGCCATCAATACAACATGGCGAACATTGCGATGCGCAGCATCATAGAGAGGACCATTGGCATCTTGAAACAGCTTTTCCGATGACTGGACTATTCCAGAGACCACTTGCAATACCCTCCCTGAGATTGTCGGTCACTTCACTGTTGTGTGCTGCATGCTGCATAAATTAGCCATCATGAGGCAGCAGAAGCTAGTAGTGGAACCAGAAGACCCACATGAGGTAAGAGAACCTGATGATAGTAATTTGGAAGAGCAGGATGAGGATGATGACAATGATCAGGAAAGCATGCAAGTGCCTGATGCCGGAGCACGATGCCGGAGGAGGGCGGTCCATCATGCTCCATAAAGGATTGCGCGAGCCCTGCGCCAGCAGCTCATCCGTGAATGCTTCAATTACTGATGATTTAAAGCTTAAATTTTGTTGGGGAAGGATTTAGCCAGCCGACAGAGAGACTTTGGAAGTTTCTGTCTTTGGAAAAAGCTACAAAATCCGTGGTAAAATACAGCACAAGGTGTGAACAGCTAGAGATTAAAATGGCAGGTGTAATCAGACATTTGGGGGAATATAGACACAACCAGGAACATTTTAAAGCATATGTGGATTGGCTAAAAATGTATTTCACAGCAAATAACATAATCGAAGTTCCAGACAATGCAGTCCAGAACCGGGCTGTGTTGGAACGTAAGAAAGCGATCTTATCGGAGACGAGTCCGGCATTATACCAAACCCTTGGAAATCTGCTTGTGCTTGACGAGCCAAAGGACACAACGCTTAGAGATTTTAACAAAGCTGGAGCAGCACTATAACCCCAAACCATTAGAAAGCTATAGTTTCGGGATTCGGAATCAAAAGGCTGATGTATGTATCAGTGATTACATCGTAGCATTAAAAAAGTTATCGATGCACTGTAATTTTGGAAACTTTCAAAACTGAGCATTACGGGAATGCTTTGTTTGTGGGGTGAAAAATTATGTGATCAGAAGGAAGTTATTAACGATGGATGACTTGACTTTTGAGATTGCTTGTCAGACAGCGAGGTCGATGGGCATGGCCGAACAATATTCCCGAGAATTAAATAATAATTACGGTCGTCAGTCAACCGAGGTAAATCACCTGCAGGTTCAAGGTAAAAGATGGTGGTGGCCCAAAGTCTCAGAAACTGGAAATTCTACCAGAGCGTTGAAGTCGTGCTATAGGTGCCTGGGACAATACATTGCTCAAAGTTGTCCATACGTGAAGGCAGAGTGTTTCTTCTGCAGAAAGACTGGGCATCTTGCGAAGGCATGCCGACTGAAGGGTAAACCAGTTTTTAACGCTATGAGTCCAGCGTTCAAAGCTATGAGTAGAAATGCCAAGAGACTACATAGCATGGAAGAACAACAACAGGACAAGGAGATGTTAGAGTTACACGTCATCAGGAGCACGAGGTTAATGGACAGCGATTCAGGAAACATCAAAATCCACATAGATGTTGCGCGATTCAAGATACCAATGGAAATTGACATGGGTGCATCTGTGAGTGTAGTACCGGAGTCACCATACCGCGACAAATTACGTGATTTCCAACTGGAGAAATCCAAGATAGAGCTGCGAGGCTACTCGGGAGAGAAAATTCCTGTGGTAGGTTGTATCACCGTACCGGTGAAATATAAAGATTAATTTCAGAACTTGCCTCCAATAGCAGTGAAAGGAGACAAGTCTGCCTTACGCGGAAGAAATTGGTTGAACTCACTGAAGCTGGATTGGAATAAGATTTTCTGTGTGGAAGCGAGATTTTCATCAACGGATGAGGTTATCAAGAAGTATCCGAAGGTGTTCTGCGAAATGGGCAGTCCGATCCAAGGCTTCAAGGCGAGTGTCAGGGTACAGAAGGATGCTAGATCGGTTTACTACAAGCCACGTTCCGTACCATATGCACTCAAGGAGAAAGTTGAGCAAGAACTCAAAAGACGAGAAACGGGGAACATTATTTGTAAGATAGATCAATGTAATTGGCCTACACCCATTGTTGTTGTACCTAAGTCTGATGGTAAGGTAAGATTGTCTGGTGATTATAAAATAACCGTAAACCAGGTTCTAGAGGGTAATGCCCCCAATACATTGCCGAATATAGAAAATTTGTTCACAACACTGACAGGTGGTCAGATCCTCTCAAAACTGGATCTTACGAATGCCTACTTACAGCTTGAACTAGATGAGGAGTCCAAGTCATGTTTGACTATAAATACTCATCTAGGCCTATATCAATTTAATAGGCTACCGTTTGGAGTGTCTTCCGCCCCTACATATTCCAAGGGGTGATGAACCAGATTTTGCAAAGTATTGAAGGGGTAGTATGTTATTTGGATGACATACTAATTTCAGCACCAAATAGGCAAATTCATAATAACATATTGAATGAAGTCCTCAAACGGCTAGAAAAGCACAGAGTATGAGTATCTGCTCGTAAGTGTGAGTTATTTAAAAACTCAGTGGAGTACTTAAGGTACAGAGTAGACAAAGATGGTTTACATCCAACTATGGAAAAATTGGATGCAATTAGAAATGCACCCACTCTCAGGAATGTCACTGAACTTCGTTCATTCTTGGGTCTTTTGAATTATTATGGGAAGTTCCTATAAAATTTGGCTACAGTATTATATTCACTGAATGAACTTTTGAAAAAACAGGTCCATCGGAAGTGGTCAAAAGAATGCGATACAGCATTCAAGGAGTGTAAAAGCAAATTGGTAGAGAGCACCATGTTAGTTCACTATGTCATATCTAAGGAGATTAAACTAGCATGTGATGCCTCTCCGTATGGAGTTGGGGCAGTAATCTCTCATGTATCACGTAGTGGGGAGGAGAGACCAATTGCTTTTGCTTCACACACTCTCAGTGCCAGTGAGAGTAATTATGCGCAAATTGAAAGGGAAGCTTTGGCATTAATTTTTGGGCTCAAGAAGTTTCACAAATACTTGTATGGTCGTAAGTTTACCATTGTTATGGACCATACGCCCCTCACAGCAATCCTCCATCCAAAGTCCCCAGTTCCAACTTTAACTGCAGCCTGAATGCAGAGATGGGCTTTGATTTTGTCAGCATATACATATGATATTGAATACAGACAATCAGCTGATCACAGTAATGCTGATGCAATGTCTAGATTGATTTCCCCATCACAAGTTACACCCGAGAGGGAAGAAGTGTTTTATTTTTCATACATTGATGAACTGCCAGTCACAGCTGAAGAGATTGGTAGAGCAACCAAACGTGACCCAGTGATGTCAAAGGTGTATGAGTATATTGCAAATGGATGGCCAAACCAGGTAACAGACAAAGATACACATCCATTCTTCATTTGTAGGAATGAATAATCAGTCGATAAAGATTGCATCATGTGGGGTGCAAGAGTGGTTATAACAAATAAATTCAGGTCCAAATTATTAGGAGACCTCCATGACCAGCAGCTGGGAATGTGCTTGACCAAGAGTTTTGCACGCAGTTATTTATGGTGGCCAGGTCTTGATAAAGATATAGAGTACATTGTGCGTCAGTGTACGACATGTCAATCGGTGAGCAAGCAACCACTACCAGTAGCAGTACAGTCATGGAAATGGACTCCCAGGGTGTGGCAAAGGCTACATATTGATTTTGCTGAGTTAGAAGGACAACAATTGTTCATTGTGATTGATAGCCATTCAAAGTGGGTTGAGGTGTTTCCAATGTGGAAAATAACAACAAGTAAAACATTGGACATTTTACGAAAATTATTTTGTTCATTTGGCCTCCCTGAAGAAATTGTTTTGGCTAATGGACAGCAATTTTGTTCAGAACAATTTGCACAATTCACGAGCAAAAATGGTGTGAAACATACCAAGGTTCCACCATACCATCCTTCTTCGAATGGTGCAGCAGAGCACACTGTACAAATTGTAAAACGTGCCCTCATAAAACAAATGTTAGATCCAAATCCAAGGAAATGACAGTTGTCATTGGATCACAAATTGGCTAATTGGCTAACATATTGAAATACTCCTCATACAACTACTGGTAGAACACCAGCAGAGTTGTTTCACAAACGACAGCCACGAACCAGATTCTCATTGTTAAAGCCAAATTTGGCACAGTCCGTGGAAGAGACACAATTAAGACAGAAAGAGAATCATGATAGAGGTAGAGTAAAAGAGAGAAGTGTGAAATTAAACCAGAAGGTGAGAGTGAAGAACCATCACCATAAATGGTTAAAGTAGTTACCAGGAAGAGTTGTGAAGATATGTGGTCCTCGCACATATTTGGTAAAGATGTTTGATAATGGACAGGTTAGGTTTGTTCATATTGATCATATTTTACCTAAAGACATGGAAGGAGTTGAAGGTGGGAATGATTCAATTATTTCTGACTCATCAGATAGTTTTGATGCACCAGTAGCAAATCCTAAATCCAATGGACTGGAAACAAATCCAGGAGAGAATCAGAATAAAAGTCTGAGTCCGAGTCAGGAAAACAAAGAGCCTGAAGTTAGAGTGAGTTCAAATGAAAATCAAGGAAATTCCGGGGAGGAAAACGTTCCTTAGGATGAGCCTCGAATGTGTTTAGATTCGACACCAGGTTTGGAAAGTTCTGTACAAGAGCGAAGGTATCCTCTTCAAAACAGAAAACAAGTAGTAAAGTTAAATTTGTAAATGAGGGAAAAAAATAAGTTTATATTCTGTGTTATATATAAACATGAAAGTTATGTATGATGTTTGTTATAATAACTTCTTCATTAAGGAGGGAGAAGTGTAATGTCTGTAAGCTTGTAATGTTTGTAGCTCCACACTGTGGATGTGGACGTATTGTGTACTGCAATTGCACAGTTAATAATTAAACAGAACCAGGCAGATTTCCGGAGGCTTCCGAGAAAGCTGCATGCCACATAGGAAGCTATGTGCTGTGCTCTGTGAATATATCACACATTACTGTGTACAACTTTCGGAATCCAACGAGCAATTATTGATGCTGCTTGAATCATTAATAGTTCTTTTTGATTTTCCCAAAAGCCATGACTATTTACTTTTCAATTCCATCCACACTGCAACAAACGCGCATTGATTCTTCAACAGTCTTACACCCAGGCAAATCTATAATTCCAAATGTTATTCTTCCCTTAGGGAGTGCTCTGAAATAAATTGCACTTTTATCTGCATTAAAAATGCCCTTAGGTGCTCAGAAAGCTAACAGGTCATCACAATCTGTTCTCCATATCCAGCTGAAGCAGTTTTATACACACTCCTATCTTTCAAAACTACCAATGTCCTCATTATATGTGTCAAGAAGTGTACATCTATTGGACCATCCCACACCAACTGGGTTTTCCTATACTGGTTTTGCCTAGCCGCCAGCCTTCTGTCCCATTTGCTGTCCTGTTATCCACCTTTCAGGTGGTGGATGGAGAATGCACAGGAGATACAGCAGCTGGCCGACAACCATGATGTATGAGGATTCTTCACTGCAATCGAGGCCATCTATGGGCCAAACACCCAATGCCCCACCCCACTGCTGGCCAAGAACGGTGAAACATTCATCAAGAACACAGAGGCAATCAGCGCCTGCTGGAAGGAGCACTTCGAAGATCTCCTCAATCGATACTCTGCCTTTGACTCGAGTGTTCTTGACTCCATCCCGCAGCATGCTACCCGCCATCACCTCAGTGAGACCCCAACACTGCACGAGGTAGAAAAAGCCATAAGACAGCTCAAAAACAACAAGGCTATGGGAGCAGACGGAATCCCTGCTGAGGCATGGAAGTATGGCGGAGAGGCACTGCTGGCGCAAATACACAACCTGATCTCTCTCATCTGGAGGGAGGAGAGCATGCCGGGGGATCTCAGAGATGCAGTAATCGTGACCATCTTTAAAAAAGGGAACAAGTCCGACTGCGGCAACTACAGAGGAATCTCCCTGTTATCAGCCACTGGGAAAGGCGTCGCTCGAGTCCTTCTCAACCGTCTTCTTCCCGTGGCCGAGATGCTCCTCCCGGAGTCACAGTGCGGATTTCGTCCCCTATGGGGCACAACGGACATGATTTTTGCAGCGCGACAGCTACAGGAAAGATGCAGGAAACAGTGCCAGCCCTTATACATGGCCTTCTTCGACCTTACAAAGGCCTTTGACACTGTCAACCGCGAGGGTCTATGGAGCGTCATCCTCCCTTTCGGATGCCTCCAAATGTTCATCACCATCCTCCGCCTGCTCCACGATGACATGCAGGCCGTGATCCTTACCAACGGATCCACCACAGACCCAATCCACATCCGGACCAGGGTCAAACAGGGCTGCGGCATCGCCCCAACCCTCTTCTCAATCTTTCTCACCGCCATGCTCCACCTCACAGTCAACAAGCTCCCTGCTGGAGTAGAACTAAACTACAGAAGCAGTGTGAACCTGTTCAACCTGTGCCGTCTCCAAGCCAGGTCCAAGACCACCCCAACCTCTGTCGTTGAACTGAAGTACGCGGATGACGGCTGCGTCTGTGCACATAGAGGCTGAACTCCAGGACATAGTCGACGTATTTACTGAGGCATACGAAAGCATGGGCCTTACGCTAAACATCCGTAAGACAAAGGTCCTCCACCAGCCCGTCCTCATCACACAGCACTGCCCTCCAGTCATCAAGATCCACGGCACAGCCATGGATACCGTGGACCACTTCCCTTATCTCGGGAGCCTCCTATCAACAAGAGCAGGCATCGACGATGAGATCCAACACCGCCTCCAGTGCGCCAGTGCAGTCTTCGACCGCCTGAGGAAAAGAGTGTTTGAAGACCAGGCCCTGAAATCTGCCACCAAGCTCATGGTCTACAGGGCTATAATAATACCTGCCCTCCTGTATGGCTCAGAGACATGGACCATGCATAGTAGACACCTCAAGTTGCTGGAGAAATATCACCAACGATATCAGCGCAAGATCCTACAAATCCCCTGGGAGAATAGCCGCACCAACATCAGTGTCCTCATTCAGGCTAACATCCCCAGCATTGAAGCACTGACCACACTCAATCAGCTCTGCTGGGCAGGCCATATAGTCCGCTTGTCAGACACGAAACTCCCAAAGCAAGTGCTCTACTCGGAGCTCCTTCGCGGCAAACGAGCCAAAGGTGGGCAGCAGAAACGCTACAAGGACACCCCCAAAGCCTCCCTGATAAAGTGCGACACCCCCACTGACACCTGGGAGTCCCTGGCCCAAGACTGTCCTAAGTGGAGGAAGTGCATCCGAGAGGGCACTGAGCACCTTGAGTCTCATTGCCGAGAGCGTGCAGAAATCAAGCGCAGGCAGCGGAAAGAGCATGCGGCAAATCTGTCCCACCCTCCCTTACCCTCAACGACGATCTGTCCCACCTGTGACAGAGTCTGTGGCTCTCGTATTGGACTGTTCAGCCATCAAAGAACTCACTTCAGGAGTGGAAACAAGTCTTCCGCGATTTCGAGGGACTGCCTATGATGATGATGATGATGATGTTCCAAATTCTGTTTTTTTGTGTGTGATTACAAAAATTTTGCTTTAGCTAATAAGAAGCACCCGAATTTGTCTCCTTTGCTTTTGGTAGTCTAAATGTGAAGACGTCTTTATTTCAAAATCTTCACCGTTATGTTTGTAATTTGTTGATTTTACCAAAACATTTCATCTTGTTTTCTTGATCGGTTTATAGACTGCTGGTTCAAAAGGTTTTTAAATGTATATTTTGATAAATTTTTTGGGTTATCAAACTAATGGTAATTTGTGGCCTGCATCCTCGGGTCCTAAAAGAAGTGGCTGCAGAGAGAGCGGATGCATTGTTTGTAATCTACCAAAATTCCCTGGTCCCAGCGGATTGGAAAACTGCAAATGTAACGCCCCTATTTAAAAAAGGAGGTAGACAGAAAGCAGGAAACTATAGACCAGTTAGCCTTACATCTGTCATTGTGAAAATGCTGGAGTCCATTATTAAGGAAGTAGTAGCAGGACATTTAGACAATCATAATACAGTCAAGCAGAGTCAGCATGGTTTTATGAAAGGGAAATCATGTTTGACAAATTTGCTGGAGTTCTCTGAGGATGAAATGAGCAGGATGGATAAAGGGGAACCAGTAGATGTTGTGTATTTGGATTTCCAGAAATCATTCGATAAGGTGCCACATAAAAGGTTACTGCACAAGATAAAAGCTCACGGGTTTGGGGGAAATATATTAGCATGGATGAAGGATTGGCTAACTAACAGAAAACAGAGAGTCAGGATAAATGGATTATTTTCAGGTTGGCTAGTGGGGTGCCACAAGGATCAGTGCTGGGGCCTCAACTATTTATAATTTATATTAATGACTTGGAGGACGGGACTGAGTGTAATGTAGCCAATTTTGATGATGATACAAAGATAGGTGGAAATGGAGAGCGACTACAGAATGCTGTGCTGCAGAGGGATTTGGGTGTGCTCGCACATGAAACAGAAAAAGTTAGTATGCAGGTACAGCAAGTAAGTTGTAGGGTAAATGGAACGTTGGCCTTTATTGCAAGGAGGATGGAGTATAAAAGTAAGGAAGTCTTGTTACAACTGTACAGGGTGTTGGTGAGACCACACCTGGAGTACTGTGTACAGTTTTGGTCTCCTTATTTAAGGAGGGATATACTTGCATTGGAGGCAGTTCAGAGAAGGTTCACGAGGTTGATTTCTGAGATTAAGGGGTTGTCTTATGAAAAAAGGTTGAGCACGTTGAGCCTATACTCATTGGAGTTTAGAAGAATGA
The DNA here is from genome assembly GCF_044704955.1 of Pristiophorus japonicus. NCBI lineage: Eukaryota > Metazoa > Chordata > Chondrichthyes > Pristiophoridae > Pristiophorus > Pristiophorus japonicus. The sequence goes on along the minus strand of NC_091991.1, from coordinate 131,071,461 downwards.
AAGGAGATCACATTGAAACGTATATGATTCTGAGGGTACTGGACAGAGTAAATGCAGAGAGGATGTTTCCCCTCATGGGAAAATCTAGAACTAGGGGGCTTAGTTTCAGAATAAGGGGTCGCACATTTAAAACGGAGATTGGGAGGAATTTATTTTCTCAGAGGGTCGTGAATCTTTGGAATTCTCTACCCCAGAGAGCTGTGGAGGCTGGGTCATTGAATATATTTAAGGTAGAGATAGACAGATTTTTGAACAATAGGGGAATCAAGGGTTATGGGGAGCGGGCAGGGAAGTGGAGTTGAGGCGAAGATTAGATCAGCCATGATCTTATTGAATGGCGGAGTAGGCTCAAGGGGCCAAATGGCCTACTCCTGCTCCTATTTCTTACATTATTTTGTAGACAATGCAGGGGAATGGAATATTTCCCATCTTTTGCATTCACCTTTTGCATAATGAACACAAGCTGGATAAAGCCATATTTTGCCCAAACAACAGTACATTATTGTTAATCTCCGAACAGCAGTTTCACATTTTTCTTTTCCCATACAAATCATCCATGGGAGCTTTCTGAGTGAGAATGCCAAGAAAGTATCAAATTGTGAGCAGTTATGCGCTGCAGATCAGCATCCACTTAGAACTAGGTTGAGACTGTCTAAACTCAGACTGTTCAGTTGGCAAAGTTAGACTTTCACCCACCAGTCTAGAATGGATTCAAAATGATGTTCCAGGGGAAAGGATATTGTGCGAACCCACTGGAGAGTTTGAATGAGATTGGTCCAGGAAATGGGCCTACCTGAAAACTTCAAAAGGCGTCCTCTGAAAATTTTCTGTGCTGGGATCAATATGAAAAGATGGCAAATATGAAGTTGCTGTTCATTTTGCACAGGACCCAGCAAGACAATACAGGGTGGGTTTTACCCGGTGGTGGATTTCAGACGCCCAGTAGTTCAGCGGGAGACCTGGTCCATTTTGAGGGCCGTGCCTCGTTAGCATCTGGACGGCGGGCTGTGGCTGGAGGCAGCCGGCTCGAGACAGCGGTTGTCTCTGGACTGCCGCAATATCCGACGGACTGGCCGGCCTCTGGGCCAGAAAAAGGTAGGCCCATGGTGGGGAGCTGGAGCAACAGTGAATCATAGGATCATACAGCACAGGAGTAGGCCACTTGGCCCATTGTGCCTGTGCTGGCTCTTTTAAAGAGTGATCCAGTTAGTCCCACTCCTCTGCTCTTCACCCATAGCCTTGTGATTGCTTCCTTTTTAGGCACATAACATTTGAAAGTTACTACTGAATCTGCTTCCCTTTCAGGCAGTACATTCCAGATTATAAGTGGTCCAGGCTGCTCCTCCCGGCCTCGCAAAAATAAAGAGGAACCTACCTTTGGGATCTTCTTTGACCGAACCGCCAACTGATACTGGTCAGAACGCGCACAGCACACATTCAGCCCGAAAGTGGCAGTCAGGCTCCTATGTGCCTCCAGCCTGACTCACAGGGTGGCTCAGCCCAACCAGTGATAGTCCCAGGGGAACATTTGCGCAGCCACAGCGATGGCAGCAGCGGGGTGGTCGGTCATTATCCAGCATGTTCGCGGCGCTAATGTCCCATTCTGGCAGGTAGGAGGCCTGAAAAATCGCCATATTTTGTAGTAACACACCAGCCTCTTCCCCATGCCGTTGATATCTCTATAAGTCAGACACATTATTGTATTATTAATGACAGTAAGAGTAGAATATATAATCGATACAACACACACTTATGAACCAGACCCTGAAAAAGCAGGGGTTCCCAATGATCACATTACCATCAAGTCCTCTGGCTATGGAAATAGCCCTTTAATCTTTGTGTAGCTATCGCTCCACAGCGTAATGTAATTCCAGCATGGGAGCAGAATGGAAATTGATTTAAAATCACCTAATGAATATTAATTCTGAGGTGCCACCCTCTGGTAATTATATTGCTAAATAAATTAAATATACATAATGCCATGGTGTTCAGGTCTACGCTGAATACCAGCCTTAGTCTGTCAAACAATGCAACTAAAATCTTGCCGAGGCTTGGTCAGAGTTGCAGTATGTCTAGTTTTTATTAAGCCTCTTATAGACTGAAATGATTGAACACTTTAATGTCACAGTCTCAATAGTTACTCCTCAACTCCTATTGAGAATTGTCCCAAATACCCTCAGCAATATCGAGAGAAGTTTATTTTTTACTTTGAAAAATCTTTTTTATGTGGAAGCAATTATATAACAGAGGATAGATTATTATGGAGACAAAGTCTTCACATTGAGGACACCCTCCATCGTGTTGTGTGGCACTACCACTGTGCTAAATGGAATTGATTTAGAATAGTTCTAGCAGCTCAAAACTGGGCACCCATGAGGTGCTGTGGGCCATCAGCAGCAGCAGGATTGTATTCCACCACAATCTGTAACCTTATGGCCTGGCATATTCCTCACTCTGCCATTAACATCAAGCCAGGAGACCAACCATGGTTCAATGAGGAATGTAGAAGAGCATGCCAGGAGCAGCACCAGACGTACCTAAAAATGAGGTGCCAAACCTGGTGGTGATTACATGAATACTAAACAATGGAAGCAGCATGCTATAGACAGAGCTAAGCTATCCAACAATTAACGGATCAGATTAAAGCTCTGAAGTCCTTCCACATCCAGTCATGAATGGTGGTGGACAATTAAACTATTACCAGGAGGTGGAGGCTCCATGAACATCCCCATCCTCAATGATGGCAGAGCCCAGCACATGAGTGCAAAAGACGAGGCTGAAACATTTGCAACCATCTTCAGCCAGAAGTGCCGAGTGGAAGATCCATCTCGGACTCCTCCTGAGGTCCCCACCCTCACTGAAGCCAATCTTCAGCCAATTTGATTCACTCCACGTGGTAACAAGAAACGGCTGAGCGCACTGGATACAGCAAAGGCTATGGGCCCTGACAACAACCCGGCTGTTGTGCTGAAGACTTGTGCTCCAGAACTAACCGCGCCTCTAGCCAAGCTGTTCCAGTACAGCTACAACACTGTCATCTACCCGACAAAGTAACAATTTGTCCAGGTATGTCCTGTCCATAAAAAGCAGGACAAATCCAATCCAGCCAATTACTGCACCATCAGTCCACTCTCAATCATCAGCAAAATAATGGAAGATGTTGTCAACAGAGCTATCAAGCAGCACTTACTCACCAATAATCTGCTCAATGATGCTCAGTTTGGTTCCGGCAGAACCACTCGGCTCCAGACCTCATACAGCCTTGGTTCAAACATGGCCAAAAGAGCTGAATTCCAGAGGTGAGGTGAGAGTGACTGCCCTTGACATCATGGTAGCATTTGACTGAGTGTGGCCTCAAGGAAAACTGAAGTCAATGGGAATCAGGGGGAAAGCTCTGCACTGGCTGGAGTCATACCTAGCACGAAGGAATATGGTTGTGGTTGTTGAAGGTCAATCATCTCAGCCCCAGGATATCGCTGCAGGAGTTCCTCAGAGCAGTGTCCTAGACCCAACCATCTTCAGCTGCTTCATCAATATCCTTTCCTCCATCATAAGGTCAGAAGTGGGGATGTTCGCTGATGATTGCACAGTGTTCAGTTCCATTCGCAACTCCTCAGATAATCGAGCAGTCTTTGCTCGTGTGTATCAAGACCTGGACAATATTCAGGCTTCAACTGATAAGTGGCAAGTAACATTTACACCACACAAGCGTCAGGTAATGACCATCTCAAAAAGAGAAAGACTAACCACATGTCCTTGACATTCAACAGCGTCACCATCATCGAATCCCCGCCATCAACATTCTGGGGGTCACCATTGAGCAGAAACTTAACTGGACCAACCACATAAATACTGTGGCTACAAGAGCAGGTTAGAGGCTGGGTATTCTGTGGCAAGTGACTCACCTCATGACTTCTAAATGCCTTTCCACCATCTACAAGGCACAAGTCAGGAGTGTGATGGAATACTCTCCAGATGAGTGCAGCTCCAACAAAACTCAAAAAGCTTGACACCATCCAGGACAAAGCAGCCCGCTTGATTGGCACCCCATCCACCACCTTAAACATTCACTCCCTCCACCACCAGCACACTGTGGCTGCAGTGTGTACCATCTACACGATGCACTGCAACAACTCGCCAAGGCTTCTTCAACACCACTTCCACATCTTGCGGCCTCTACTACTTAGTAGGACAAGAACAACAGGCGCAGGGGAACACCACCACATCCAAGTCACACACCACCCTGACTTGGAAATATATCACCGTTCCTTCATCGTCACTGGGTCAAAATCCTGGAACTCCCTCCCTAACAGCTCTGTGGGAGTACCTTCACCACACGGACTGCAGCGGTTCAAGAAGGCAGCTCAGCACCACCTAATCAAGGGCAACTGGGATAGGCAATAAATGCTGGCCTTGCCAGCAATGCCCACATCCCAGGGATAAATAAAACATTTCAAAAATTAGCAATGAATAGGCCCAGAGGAAAAGATTATCCTTGGTTTTTATACATGGGCTTTCTATAAAAATCAGGGTATGGGCAAAGAGCAGCAATCCAAACACATTCCAGCCACACAGCAGTGTTCTGGCCTCCACTAACTGAGTATGTGTGAAACTTCTAGATTATGATTGTGCATTTGTGAGACTGGAACAGAATGTATAAAACTCAAGTAAACATTAAGCTAATTGCCATCTAGACATCTGTCTTTTAATTAAATCGGGCCATTTCAGTTTATTTCATTCCTAGATTGAGCACGGCTCATTCCCCAACGGCAAAGCAATAAAACTGCCAATAAAACCAGAAACTGCTGGAAACGCTCAGCAGGTCAGGCAGCATCTGTGGAGAGAGCAACAGAGTTAACATTTCAGGTCGATGACCCTTCATCAGAACTGGAAAATGTTAGATCTTATAGTTTATTTGCAAGTACAGAGGCAGGGAAAGGGGGAGGGGTATAAGAACAAAAGGGAAGGTCTGTGATAGGGTGGCAGGCAGGAGTGATTAAATGACAAAAAGGGATGATGGTGCAAGGCAAAAGGGGAACGGTAATGGGACAAGTTCAGCAAACAAAAGATGGGACTGGAAGAGCTGTTCGTTACCAGCATCTGCTGTTCGAGAAAATGGGAGCAAAGGTTATGATCTGAAATTGTTGAACTCGACATTGAGTCTGCAAAGCTGTAAAGTGCCTAATCGAACAATGAGGTGCTGTTCCTTGAGCTCCATGGGGCAAGAACAGGCTGAAACAATGTTTCTACCCAGGCAGTCCTGTTTGCGGATCTGGGGAAGGAATTAGAAGCGGGCTGTGCGGGGTTGGGGAACTATGAGGTTGGCGGCCATGAAAGAAAATCTCCCAAGGAGATGAGGTCAGTGATAGTCTGGGAAAAAAATGGCTTGATGTTTGGTGGTGGAGGTCGTGGTCAGGTAGGAAGAGGTGTCGGAGAGTTGGTGCCCAGCCTCCGCAAGGTAGATGTCGGCTCGTCAAACAACAACAGCGCTGCCCTAGCCAGTCGGTTTAATGACAATTTCAGAGTTGGACCGAAGAGAACGGAGTGCTGCAAGTTCGGAGGGAGGTACGTTAGAGTGAGTGACGGGAGCTGAGACATTGCAGCAGTCATGATACGTTCATTCTGTATTGCAGCCACCACGGCAACCCAAAGGGTGGCTACTGGCTACTGGAGGAACGGGCGCGGCGTGCATTCAATGAGAACCATGTTCCCACAAGAAATCGGATTGAGCTGATGATTGGCTTGCTGAGGTAATGGCTCCGCTGCTTGAACCGCTTTGGAGGAGCCCGGCAGTACTCGCCAGTGAGGGTGTCAAGATTTATGGTGGTCTGCTGCAAGCTGTACAACCTTGACACCATGAGAGAACAGCCCTTGCCACCATCTAACCAGCAAGAAGCTGAGGAGCAGGAGGAGGAGGAGGACAAGGTGGACGAGGAAGAGGAAGGGAGACTGCAAACTAGACAGCCCCTTTCTGCCCCGGTTGTACGTGAAGAACTAATTTGAGTGCGATACCAGTAACCTGAACCCCAATTCCCCATTCACCAACCGTCCCACATGTTACCTTCCCTTTGTCACTAACCATAATAATGCCCTCTTGGTAACAATGAAAAAATAAAAGCCAACACAAAATACACATTCCAAACCAAATAAATAAAATCATGTCATTTTCCATACAAATTTAAAGTAATCACCCTTGTGCATTCCCTTAGCTCCTAGTGCTCCTATGCAGTGCTCCTCCTGTGGTTGCAGCATGCCTGGTGGAAGACTTTCAGTGGGGGAGATTGCAAATGACCTTGAGCAACTCTGGGCCTAGAAAGCCCAGCTGCGGACTGCACTATCCCGGCAAGGGTTGCAGCAGGCTGGTCTGGGCACTGGCAGAGTGGCAGCGGTAGGAGCACGAATGCTGTCATCCTGAGAGAGGACAGTAGGTTTGTGCTCCACAGAGCCACTGCTACTTCCCGGGGCGGTGCCTCAGAAATCTGACTAATCGGTTGGAGTTCAGATTGCTGTGACCCCCTGGAAGCTCCTTTGAACATTGGTATCTGTTAAATATGTAAAGCTGTAAATACCTTGTTTAACCATCAGAGGGCTCATCCCCTGGAGTCCCAAGGGATCCCACAATCCCTTAGGAGCACCTGTACTTAAGGAGGCCACACAGGCTGGAGAGGCACTCTGGAAATCTGTCATAAAGGATTAAGGTCACACTTTACTTTGAGCTCACAGCATCTGGTCAGGGTCTTTTTTCATGCACAATAACTGGCGACGAGATACAGATGACGAACCCCACCACAACAATGCAAAGAACAGTGGGCATCCTGGAGAAATTTTCGGAGGGAGATGATTGGGAAACCTTCGTGGAGCGGCTCAACCAATACTTCGTGGCCAATGAGCTGGAAGGAGAAGCAAACGCTGCCAAACGAAGGCCGATTCTCCTCACCGTCTGCGGGGCACCAACATATGGCCGAATAAAATATCTGCTTGCTCCAGCGAAACCCACAGAGAAATTGTAGGATGATTTGTGCACACTGGTCCGGGAGCATCTTAACCCGAAGGAAAGCGTTCTGATGGCGAGGTACCGGTTCTACACGTACAAGAGTTCTGAAGACCAGGATGCGGCGAGCTATGTCACGGAGCTAAGACGCCTTGCAGGACATTGCGAATTTGAAGGACATTTGGAACACATGCTCAGGGACTACTTTGTACTTGGCATTGGCCATGAAGTGATACTTCACAAACTTTTGACTGTAGAGACCCCAACCTTGAGTAAAGCCATAGCGATAGCCCAGGCGTTCATCGCCACCAGTGACAATACCAAACAAATTTCTCAGCACACAAGTGCTGCTGCAAGTACTGTGAACAAAGTAATGTTATTTTCGAATCGTAACATACAGGGCAGAACTCACATGCCTGCAGCTGCACATCCGCAGATGTCTCAGAGTCCACCATCAAGGGTGGTAAATGCAAGGCCATTAACACCTTGTTGGTACTGCAGAGGTGATCATCGTTTCCATTCAAGCCGCTTCAAAGGATACGTTTGCAAGGGCTTTGGAACAATGGGACACCTCCAACATATGTGCAGGCGAGCTGCAAACCCTGTTAATCCTGCAAATCACCATGTTGCAGAGGAAGACAGATCCATGGTGGATCACGACGAACCAGAACCTCAGACTGAGGAGGCAGAGGCATATGGGGTGCACGCAGTTATCACAAAGTGTACCCTGATAATGCTGAAGGTTGAATTAAATGGACTCCCAGTGTCAATGGAGCTGGACACGGGCGCGAGCCAGTCCATAATGAGCAAAAAGATTTTCGATAAATTGTGGTACAGCAAGGCCTCAAGGCCAGTCCTGACTCCCATTCGCACTAAACTGAGGACGCACACAAAGGAACTGATTCCCGTAATTGGCAGTGCTCCTATAAAGGTCTCCTACGATGGAGCGGTGCACAAGTTACCACTCTGGGTGGTACCAGGCGATGGTCCCACGCTGCTTGGCAGGAGTTGGCTGAGGAAGATACGCTGGGACTGGGACGACGTCCGAACACTCTCGTCCGTCGACGACACTTCGTGTACCCAGGTTCGAAACAAGTTTCCCTCATTGTTCGAACCAGGTATCGGGAAGTTCCAAGGAGCAAAAGTGCAAATCCACCTAATTCCGAGGGCGTGACCCATCCATCACAAGGCGAGAGCAGTACCGTACATGATGAGGGAGAGGGTGGAAATCGAGCTGGACCGGTTGCAAAGAGAAAGCATCATTTCGCCGATCGAATTCAATGAGTAGGCCAGTCCAATTATTCCAGTCCTCAAGGGGGACGGCACCGTCAAAATCTGTGGCGATTACAAAGTAACTATCAATCGTTTCTCCCTGCAGGATCAATACCCACTACCAAAGGCAGACGACATTTTGGCGACGCTGGCGGGAGGAAAGACGTTCACAAAGCTGGACTTGACCTTGGCCTACATGACGCAGGAGCTGGAGGAATCATCAAAGGGCCTCATCTGCATCAACACGCACAAAGGTCTCTTCATTTACAACAGATGCCCACTTGGGATTCGATCAGCCACGGCGATATTCCAGAGAAACATGGAAAGCTTACTGAAGTCGGTCCCGCGCACCATGGTCTTCCAGGACGACATCTTGGTCAGAATACCGTCGAGCACCGCAGAACTTGGAGGAGGTTCTTAGTCGGCTTAATCGTGTGGGGCTCAGATTAAAACGCTCGAAGTGCGTTTTCCTGGCACCTGAAGTGGAGTTCCTGGGGAGAAGAATCGCGGTGGACGGCATCAGGCCCATCGATTCGAAGAGGGAGGCAATCAAGAATGCACTGAGGCCACAGAACGTGTCGGGGCTGCGGTCATTTCTAGGACTCCTGAACTACTTTGGTAACTTCTTACCGGGTCTCAGCACACTGTTAGAACCACTGCATGCCTTACTGCGTAAAGGAGACGAATGGGTATAGGGTAACAGCCAAGAAAATGCCTTTGTAAAAGCTAGAAAACTGTTATGCTCAAACAAATTGCTTGTGTTGTATGATCCATGTAGGCATTTGGTACTAGCATGTGATGCATTGTCATACGATGTCGGGTATGTAATGCAAAAAGCTAATGAATCTAGGAAATTGCAATCAGTTGCCTATGCATCCAGAAGTCTGTCTGAGGCTGAGAGGGCCTACAGCATGATTGAAAAAGAAGCGTTAGCGTGTGTTTATGGGGTAAAGAAAATGCATCAATATCTGTGTGGGCTCAAATTTGAATTGGAAACTGACCATAAGCCACTGATAGCCCTCTTTTCTGAAAGTAAGGGGATAAATACGAATGCATCGGCCTGCATCTAGAGATGGGCGCTCACATTGTCCGCATACAACTACACCATCCGCCACAAGCCAGGCACAGAAAATTGTGCTGATGCTCTCAGTAGGCTGCCATTGCCCACTATGGGAGTGGAAATGGCACAGACCGCAGATTCAGTCATGGTAATGGAAGCATTCGAGAGTGAGCAATCACCCGTTACTGCCCGTCAGATTAGAACCTAGATAAGCCAGGACCCCTTACTGTCCTTAGTAAAAAAAAACTGTGTACTTCACGGGAGCTGGTCCAGTGTCCCATTAGAAATACAGGAAGAAATAAAGCCGTACCAGCAGCGCAAAGACGAAATGTCTATACCGGCAGACTGCCTTCTGTGGGGTAATCGGGTAGTGGTACCAAAAAAGAGCAGGGACACTTTCATTAGTGATCTCCACAGTACCCACCCAGGCATTGTAATGATAAAAGCGATAGCCAGATCCCACATGTGGTGGCCGGGTATCGATGCAGACTTAGAGTCCTGCGTGCACAAATGTAACACATGTTCACACTTAAGCAATGCACCCAGGGAGGTGTCACTAAGTTTATGGTCTTGGCCCTCCAAACCGTGGTCCAGGGTCCATGTCGATTATGCAGGCCCATTCTTGGGTAAAATGTTCCTAGTGGTTGTAGATGCATACTCCAAATGGATTGAATGTGAGATAATGTCGGCAAGCACGTCTGCTGCCACCACTGAAAGCCTGCGGGCCATGTTTGCCACGCACAGCCTGCCTGATGTCCTTGTGAGTGACAACGGACCGTGTTTCACCAGTGCCGAGTTCAAAGGGTTCATGACCCGCAATGGGATCAAACATGTTACATCTGCCTCGTTCAAACCAGCATCCAATGGTCAGGCAGAGAGAGCAGTTCAAACAATCAAGCAGAGCTTGGAGAGGGTAGCTGAAGGCTCACTGCAGACTCGCCTATCCCGAGTCCTGCTTAGTTACTGCACGAGACCCCACTCGCTCACGGGGACTCCACCCGCTGAACTGCTCATGAAAATGGCACGTAAGACAAGGTTCTAGTTAGTCCACCCTGATCTACACGAACAGGTAGAGAGCAGGCGGCTTCAACAAAGTACATGTCATGATCGCGCAAAAGTGTCACGCGAAACTGAGATTAATGATCCTGTGTTTGTGTTGAACTATGGACAAGGTCCCAAGTGGCTTCCTGGCACTGTCATGGGCATGGAGGGGAGTAGGGTGTTTCAGGTCAAAGTTTCAAATGGACTCATCTACAGGAAACACTTGGACCAAACCAAACTCAGATTCATGGACTATCCAGAACAACCCACAATAGACTCTACCTTTTTTGACCCCCCCAACACACACACCAGTGACAACCGACACAGCGGTTGACCACGAAGCAGAACCCATCACCCACAGCAGCGCAGCAGGACTCACCACACCAGGCAGCCAGCAAGGCCAGCTGCATAGCAGCCCAGCGAGGACCCAACAAACAACTCACCAAAACCAGCATTTGCACCAAGACGATCAACCAGGGAAAGAAAGGCCCCAGATCGACTCACCTTGTAAATACTTACATTATTGACTTGGGGGGAGGGGAGTGTTGTTATATATGTAAACCTGTAAATACCTTGTTTAATCACCAGAGGGCTCATCCCCTGGAGTCCCAAGGGATCCCACAATCCCTTGGGTGCACCTGTACTTAAGGAGGCCTCACAGGCTGGAGAGGCACTCTGGAGACCTGTAATGAACGAGTAACGTCACACTTTACTTTGAGCTCACAGCATCTGGTCAGACTCTTTTTTAATACACAATAGTATCCACAGCCATGATGGCAGCAGTCTGAACTTCCACTGCAGCACTCAGACCTTGGGTGGCTGCTGCTTGTGCAGCAATAGAAGCTGAGACATTGACCATCAGACGCTGCCTCATGGCTGGATCCACAAGTGTATTGATGCAGTTGGCCACCAGTTCCATGCTGGATAGGCTGGGCCCAAGCTCTGTGCAAAGCCCTGTGCCAAGTTAGTGTCGGACTCCTCCACACTCCTTGGCATTGAACTTCATCATCCTAGGCAGTCCCTCGGAATTGAGGAAGACTTGCTTCCACTCTAAAAATGAGTTCTTGTTGACTCAACAGTCCAATACAAGAACCACAATCTCTGCCACAGGTGGGACAGACAGTCATTGAAGGAAAGGGTGGGTGGGACTGGTTTGCTGCATGTTCCTTCCGCTGCCTGCGCTTGGTTTCTGCATGCTCTCGGTGACGAGACTTGAGTTGTTCAGCGCCCTCCCGGATGCAATTCCTCCACTTAGGGCTGTCTTTGTTCAGGGACTCTCAGGTGTCGGTGGGGATGTTGCATTTTATCAAGGAGGCTTTGAGGCTGTTCTGGCAGGCTTTCTGGGAGGCCTGACAATGCACTAAGCATTTTGTTGTGCATACCCATCAGACTTATTCTGTAGCCTAGCCCATCAAAGTCCTCACCTGAGCCCTCTGCAGCATAGCTCGTGTGTGACCTTGCCCTCCAGTAAGCTGGCACCTGCCCTGTCCTTTCTCCCTGCACTTGTGCCCAGTGTCTCAACATGTGCCAATCCCGTCTCTCTGCTATTCTCTAAGATACGATCAGCCAAGATCGTATTAAATGGCGGAGCAGGCTCGAAGGGCCATATGGCCTACTCCTGCTCCTATTTCTTATGTTCTTATGTTCTTATATGCGCAGTGTCAGTATCAGCTGGTGGTTGATAGTGTGAAAGCGAGTGACGGTGTATCTTCATCATCACTGTTCTTGATCTTCCACCACTGCCTGGGCAAGTTGCAGTTCTTGAAAGGAAAAAGAGACAAGGGTAAGGTTCTGGTGAGGGGATCCCAGCATTCCTTGGGAGCACTGTATATAAGCCGGCCCCTAAGGCCTGTAACTCACTCTGGAGTGTCTTAATAAAGACTGAGGTCACTGTTACTTTAACCTCCCTGTGTGGAGTCTCATCTGTGTTAGGAACACAATAACTGGCAACGAGTATACGAATCCAATGTAAAGATGCAGCAAACTGTGGGCATCCTGGAGAACTTCTCAGAGGGTGAGGACTAGGAAGCCTATATCAAACAGTTAGACCAGTTCTTTGTAGCCAACAAGCTGGACGGAGAAGGAAGTGCTGCAAAAAGGAGAGCGGTCCTCCTCACGGTCTGCGGGGCACCGACCTACAGCCTCATGAATTATCTTCTGGCTCTGATGAACCCACAGATAAATCGTATGAGGAGCTGTGTACACTGGTTCGGGAGCATCTTAACCTGAGGGAGAGCGTGCTGATGGCGAAGTATCGGTTCTACACGTGCCAACGATCTGAAGGTCAGGAAGTGGCAAGCTACGTCGCCGAGCTAAGGCAACTTGCAGAACAATTTGAGTTTGATGGCTACCTGGAGCAAATGCTCAGAGACTTTTTGTACTGGGCATTGGCCACGAGACCATCCTATGAAAACTTTTGACTGTACAGACACCGACTCTCAGTAAGGTCATTACGATAGCACAGGCGTTTATGTCCACCAGTTATTACACCAAACAAATCTCTCAGCACACAAGTGCTAGCAATGTTCATAAATTAACTGGAACTGTGTTTGCGAGCAGAACTGTACAGGGCAGAATCCACGAGTCTGCAATTGCCAGCAGGCCTCAGGTGACCCAGATGATTCGGAATCCGCAACAAAGGATGAATGCAAGGCAATTCACACCTTGTTGGCATTGTGGAGGCTTCCATTCAACCTATTCATGCCGCTTCAAAGGATATGTTTGCAAGAGCTGTGGAACAATGGGGCACCTCCAACAAGCTTGCAGATGAGCTGCAAGCTCTTCAAAACCTGTTAACCACCATGTGGCAGAGGAAGATCAGTCCATAGTGGATCAAAAGCAATTTTGAGCCTCAGAGAGAGGAGGCAGATGCTGAAGTACATGGGGTGCACACATTTTCGACAAAATGTCCACCTATAATGCTAAACATAAAATTGAATGGCTTACTCGTAGCCATGGAACTGGACACTGGTGCTAGCCAATCCATCATGAGTAAAAAGATGTTTGAGAGACTCTGGTGCAACAAGGCACTCAGACCAGCCCTGAGCTCTATCCACACGAAACTGCGAACGTACACCAAAGAGCTCATCACTGTCCTGGACAGCGCCAGGGTCAAGGTCACCTAAGAGGGCAAGGTGTATGAACTGCCATTCTGGATTGTCCCAGGCGATGACCCCACACTGCTTGGAAGGAGCTGGCTGGGCAAAATCCGCTGGAATTGGGATGACATCCAAGCGCTATCACATGTCGATGAGGCTTCATGTACCCAGGTTCTAAACAAATTTCCTTCCCTTTTTGAGCCAGGCATTGGAAACTTTTCTGGGGCGAAGGTGGGGATCTACTTGGTTCCTGAGGCATGACCCATTCACCACAAGACGCGAGCGGTACCTCACATGATGAGGGAGAGAGTGGAAATCGAGCTGGACAGGCTGCAATGCGAGGGCATCATCTCCCCAGTGGAATTCAGCGAGTGGGCCAGCCCGATTGTTCCAGTACTCAAAAGTGATGGCACGGTCAGGATTTGTGGTGATTATAAAGTAACTTTTAATCGTTTCTCGCTACAGGACCAATACCCACTACCTAAGGCAGACGACATATTTGCGACACTGGCAGGAGGCAAGATGTTCACCAAGCTCGACCTGACTTCGGCCTACATGACGCAGGAGCTGGAGGAGTCTTCGAAGGGCCTCACCTGCATCAACACGCGCAAGGGACTGTTCATCTACAACAGATGCATGTTTAGAATTCGGTCGGCTGCAGCAATCTTCCAGAGAAACATGGAGAGCCTACTCAAGTCGGTTTTTCAGGACGACATATTGGTCATGGGTCAGGACACCATCGAGCACCTACAAAACCTGGAGGAGGTCCTCCAGCGACTGGATCACGTAGGGCTGCGGCTGAAGAGGTCAAAATGCGTCTTCATGGCAACAGAAGTGGAGTTTTTGGGGAGAAAGATTGCGGCGGATGGCATTCGGCCCACACACGCCAAGACAGAGGCTATCAGGAACACGCCCAGGCCACAGAACGTCACGGAGCTGCGGTCATTCCTGGGACTCCTCAGGTATTTTGGTAACTTCCTACCAGGGCTAAGCACCCTCTTAGAGCCCCTACATGTGTTATTGCGCAAAGATGAGAACTGGGTATGGGGAAAAAAACAACTAATTGCTTTTGAGAAAGCCAGAAACATTTTATGCTCCAAAAAGCTGCTTGTATTGCATAACCCGTGTAAAAGACTCATGCTAGCATGTGATGCGTCGTCGTACGGAGTCGGGTGTGTATTACAACAATCTAACGTCGTGGGGAAGTTGCAACGTGTCACCTATTCTTCCAGGAGCTTGTCTAAGGCCGAGAGGGCCTACAGCATGATTGAGAAAGAGCCATTAGCGAGTGTGTTCGGGGTAAAGAAAATGAATCAGTACCTGTTTGGCCTCAAATTTGAGCTGGAAACTGATCACAAGCCCCTCATATCCCTGTTCGCTGAAAACAAAGGGATAAATACTAATGCCTCAGCCCGCATACAAAGGTGGGCACTTGCGCTATCAGCGTATAACTATACCATCCGCCAAAGGCCAGGCACCAAGAACTGTGCGGATGCTCTCAGTCGGCTAGCATTGCCCATCACGGGGGTGGAAATGGCGCAGCCTGCAAACTTGTTGATGGTGGCGCAGCCCGCAGACTTGTTGATGGTCATGGAAGCATTTGAAAATGATAAATCACCTGTCACGGCCCGCCAGATTAGGACTTGGACTAGCCAAGATCCTCTACTGTCCCTAGTAAAAAAATATGTGCTGCATAGGAGCTGGGCCAGCATCCCCGTTGAAATGCAAGAGCTAATCAAGCCGTTCCAGCGGCGAAAGGACGAGCTGTCCATTCAGGCGGACTGCCTGTTGTGGGGTAACCGCGTAGTGCTACGCAAAAAGGGCAGGGAGACGTTCATCTCGGATCTCCACAGCACGCACCTGGGTATAGTAATGATGAAAGCAATAGCCAGATCCCACGTGTGGTGGCCCGGTATCGACTCTGACTTAGAGTCCTGTGTATGGCAATGCAGCGTGTGTGCTCAGTTGAGCAACGCCCCCAGAGAGGCACCACTAAGTTTGTGATCCTGGCCCTCCAGACGATGGTCAAGGATCCATGTCGACTATGCGGGCCCATTTCTCGGTAAAATGTTCCTGGTAGTGGTGGATGCTTTTTCAAAATAGATTGAATGTGAAATAATGTCGGGAAGCACCGGCACTGCCACCATTGAAAGCCTGAGGGCCATGTTTGCCACCCACGGCCTGCCTGACATACTGGTCAGTGACAACGGGCCATGTTTCACCAGTGCCAAATTTAAAGAATTCATGACCCGTGTCACCTCGTCCTTGTTTAAACCAGCCTCCAATGGGCAGGCAGAGCCGGCATTACAAGCAATCAAACAGAGTCTTAAACGAGTCACAGAAGGCTCACTCCAAACCTGCCTGTCCCGAGTACTGCTCAGCTACCGCATGAGACTCCACTCGCTCACAGGGGTGCCCTCAGCTGAGCTACTCATGAAAAAGTCACTTAAAACCAGACTCTCGCTGGTTCACCTCAACCTGCAAGATCAGGTAGCAAGCAGACGGCAGCAACAAAATGTAAACGATGGTCGCGCCACTGTGTCGCGGGAAATTGATCTGAATGACCCTGTGTATGTGCTAAACTATGGACATAGTCCCAAGTGGATCGCGGGCACGGTGATAGCTAAAAAAGGGTGTAGGGTGTTTGAAGTCAAACTAGAAAATGGACAAATTTGCAGAAAGCACCTGGACCAGACGAGGCTGCGGTTCACAGACTGCCCTGAACAACCCACAGCAGACACCACCTTTTTCGAGCCCACAACACGCACCCAAAGGATCAACGACACCACGCCGGACGAGGAAATCGAACCCATCACGCCCAGCAGTCCAGCAAGGCCAGGCTCACCCAGCAGCCCTGCAGGGCCAACAACACGCCAGCCCAGCGAGGGCACAGCCAACACACCAGAACAGATAATTGTACCGAGGCGGTCCACCAGGGAAAGAAAGGCTCCCGACTGCCTCACCTTGTAAATAGTTTTCACTTTGACGATGGTTGGGAGTGATGTTGTGTATCTGTAAAGCATGCACTCCCATTTTCCGCCATCAGGGAGCACATCCCCTGAAGTCCCAAGGGATCCCAGCATCCCTTGAGAGCACTGTATATAAGCCGGCACCTAAGACCTGTTACTCTGGAGTGCCTTAATAAAGACTGAGATCACTGTTACTTTAACCTCCCTGTGCGCAGTCTCATCTGTGTTAGGAACACAAGATACACCATCATAAGAAGAGATTGTGGGATGAGGAGGAAGTGACATGCGAGTAGAAGGATTAGGTATGAGGATAATGTCATGTATTCAACTGTCATTGTAACCCATGTATAAGCTGGCCTAAGTTGTACACCTTGAGAACACTGACCACAAGGGGGTGAACTCGTGGGAGAGACTCCTAACCTGGACTTTCAGGTATAAAAGGGGAAGCTCCACCCACCGTCGGTATCTTGAGGTCTTGGTAATAAATATAACTGGTCACAGAGTGACCTTCTCTCCAGTATGGGCCTCGTGTGCATTTATACTGTATAGTAAGGACATATTATTGGCAACGAGAAACTGGGATTTAAACCACGCGAGCATGGCCACTAGTAGCACAGAAGAGAGGAACTGTGTTGGTGATGATTGAGACGACTTTATTGAGAGACTACAGCAAAGTTTTGTCACTAAGGAATGATTGGGACAGGATTCGGCCGACAAACACAGGGCTCATCTCCTGACGGTTTGTGGATCCAGAACGTATTCCCTGATGAAGGACTTTCTAGCACCAGAGAAGCCGGCGGAAAAGACGTTCGAAGAGCTCAGTAAGTTGATCGGGGAACACCTTAAACCGGCGAGCAGCATGAACATGGAGAGACACCGGTTTTACACGCACCGGCGGCGAAAAGGGCAAAGCGTTCCAGACTTCGTGGCAGATCTCTGGCGACTGGCGAGCCTATGTAAGTTCCCAGATGCATGCAGAACGGAGATGCTGCGAGACTTTTTTATTGAGGGCATCGGGCACGCTGGGGTTTTCAGGAAACTGATTGAGACCAAAGACTTGACCTTGGAAGCGGCAGCTCTGAAAGCCCAGACAATTATCTCAGGGGAGGAAGAGACCAGAATGATTTATGCCAAAAATCTTGGCTCAAATGTGGCAATCGACCAGGGAGTCAACATTGTTAATGCGGCACACAGTTCTCTAGGCAGACAAGGGCAATCGGACATGCCCCAGCATGCAGTCAAACCCAAAGGGGGAATTCAACAGAGACAATGGCTAGCTGAACGGCGATTCATGCCATTGCAATGGACAATGCGGCCAGTAATGGGGTCATCAACACCTGTTAATGGTGCGCTTAAGGACAGTTACAGAGACAGTCAGACGATCGACGGGTAATGGACCTTTTGTTTCCAACAAGGGGGCCTCTAGCTCATGCAAACACCCAGCCAGAGCGTGCAAGTATCAGCAATATAGCTGCAGAAACTACAACGTCAGCGGTCACTTGGCGTTATGCAATATGTTTGGGTGAAGTGGCTATCCTGGTTGAATAGCAGTACTGAGTGCAAGATGTGAAGTGTGGGTGTGTGGTTTGCAACAGTGCAAGGTTTGTGAGGGTGAGGTGCAACTATGAATGTTAGGTATGACTCCTGATTGATAGAAATTTTTGGTGGGTGAGTGATTGGGGTGTGGTGAATTGAACAGTGGCTGAGACTACTGGTGCATTTGGCAGGATATGGCATTTGAAGATGCATCACTGACCTTGACCACCCATGTGAGATCATTAAACGTCTTACGACACTGTCTCCGGATCCTTGGGGCTAAACTCCTCGCACTGACCTCCGCAGCTATCTGTTCCCACTACTTTCTCATTGTGTGTGTGTGGAGGGCCTCATGCCCCCCCCCACCCCTGCAGAAACAGGACATCAGGACATCTCTCCTCCTTTCCACTTCCTCCACCAAGACCTTCTGTGCAGCAATCCTTAAACAATCGTGCACGCTCTCTCCAATGGTGAGCCATTGTTGATTGTTGCACAGCACTATTTCCACTGGTCTCAGCATCTCCAGCGGCCACGATGCACCTTCTCTTTAAGAGGTGCAGGCTAGCTTTAAGAAGTGCAGGCAAGCTTTAAATAGTGCTAGGAAGTAACAATATTGCATTCCCTGCTGGTGTGCGCACGGATGCAGTCAGAAATCATTATAATGAGCAGGTAGCATGGAGTTGCCGTACTGCCTGCATTACAGTGAACGGGCGCGGGGGTAATCACACATCGCGATCCTGTTTTCGGGAGTTATCCAATTCAGCTCCCAAAGACCCTGATCATGGCACCAACTTCTCCTCCTGTGATGATTGCCCCTGGGTTTGTGGGGTCAGTGGGAGATCACCTAACTTACATAGGAGCTGCAGCCACCTGCGACAACACGGGTGGGTCACTGGAATCCATCTGCTTCACGTTACTGGAAAGTCCCCCTCTGGCCTGGCCTCAGAGCCGCTGCCCAACTCCCCCTCCCCCGAGACCCCACCCATCGACACTTTGCACCCCCACTCTCCCCCTGTATAAGGAAACATTCAGATTGTTCTTTAAAAAAGAATCTCTTTATCTTCAGAGGTACCCACCAGTCCCCTTGCCCGGGTGCTCTCTCCGCTCTTGGACTAAACGTGAGGCTGGTGCACCTCACCTCACTCAGAGTACTGGCCTCCAGCCGAAGCATAGTTTCAACTGAGCTGGGGAAACAGGAGTTCCCGGTATAGGCCCCAGCTCCACCTTGGGGCTGCCCCGTGACATGGCTGGCCTTGTAAGGGACGGGCGGAGGTTCTGCTCCTTACAAGGACAACCAGAAAATCAGGGATACACAGAAGACCCCGTGCAACCAGGCACCTGCCATTTTCCAGTGGAAATTCAAGGCCAAGGTATTTTCTCATGCCTTCTCATGCTCTGCTGCCGGAAGTTCGCTGGAAATGCCATTTAAAGAGAGTTTACGGCAAACTTCCATTGCCGTGATGACGGAGGAGTCGGAGAAGCCCCCAGGAAATTCACCCCTTAGTTAGTTATAAGAATGCTTTGCATCTGAAAATGGACCTCAAACAAATTTCTCTCCTTACAATCTTCGGGGTGTCTGAGGGCATATTACGGTGCAATACAATGCAATTTATTTTCCTGTCTTATAAGAACATAAGAAATAGGAACAGGAGTAGGCCATATGGCCCCTTGAGCCTGCTCCGCCATTCAATAAGATCATGGCTGATCTGATCATGGACTCAGCTCCACTTCCCCGCCCGCTTCCCATAACCCCTTATCCCCTTATCGTTCAAGAAACTGTCTATTTCTAACTTAAATTTATTCAATGTTCCAGCTTCCATAGCTCTCTGAGGCAGTGAATTCCACAGATTTACAACCCTCTGAGAGACAAAATTCCTCCTCATCTCTGTTTTAAATGGGCGGCCCCTTATTCTAAGATCATGCCCTCTAGTTCTACTCTACCCCATCTCTGCATCCACCTTGTCAAGCCCCCTCATAATCTTATACGTTTAGATAAGATCACCTCTCATTCTTCTGAATCCAATGAGTAGAGGCCCAACCTACTCAACCTTTCCTCATAAGTCAACCCCCTCATCCCCAGAATCAACCTAGTGAACCCTCTCTGAACTGGCTCCAAAGCAAATATGGAAACCAAAACTGCACGCAGTATTCCAGGTGTGGCTTCACCAATACTTTATATAGTTGTAGCAAGACTTCCCTGCTTTTATACTCCATCCCCTTTGCAATAAAGACCAAGATACCATTTGCCTTCCTGATCATTTGCTGTACCTGCATACTATCCTTTTTGTGTTTCATGCACAAGGACGCCCAGGTCCCGCTGTACTGCAGCACTTTGCAGTCTTTCGCCATTTAAATAATAACTTGCTCTTTGATTTTGTTGTCTGCCAAAGTGCATGACCTCACACTTTCCAATATTATACTCTATCTGCCAAATTTTTGCCCACTCACTTAGCCAGTCTATGTCCTCTTGCAGATTTTTTGTGTCCTCCTCACACATTGCTTTTCCTCCCATCTTTGTATCGTCAGCAAACTTCACTATGATACACTCAGTCCCTTCTTCCAAGTCGTTAATATAGATTGTAAATAGTTGGGGTCACAGCACTGATCCCTGCGGCACCCCACTAGTTACTGATTGCGAATCAGAGAATGACCCATATCCCGACTCTCTGTTTTCTGTTAGTTAGTCAATCCTCTATCCATGCTAATATCTTACCCCCAACCCCGTGAACTTTTATCTTGTGCAGTAACCTTTTATGTGGCACCTTGTCAAATGCCTTCTGGAAGTCTAAATACACCACATCCACTGATTCCCCTTTATCCACCCTGTTCGTTACATCCTCAAAGAACTCCAGAAAATTTGTCAAACATGACTTCCCCTTTATAAATTCATGCTGACTCTGCCTGACTGAATTATACTTTTCTAAATGTCCTAATACTGCTTCTTTAATAATGGACTCCAATATTTTCCCAACCACAGATGTTAGGCTAACTGGTCTATAGTTTCCTGCTTTTTGTCTGCCTCCTTTATTAAATACAGACATTATGTTTGCAGTTTTCCAATCTGCTGGGACCGCCCCAGAATCCAGGGAATTTTGATAAATTACAACCAATGCATCCACAATCCTTGCCGCTACTTCTCTTAAGACCCTAGGATGCAAGCCATCAGGTCCAGGGGATTTATCTGCCTTCAGTCCCATTATCTTACTGAATTCCACCTCCTTAGTGATTGTGATTGTGTTAAGTTCCTCCCCCCACCCCGCTATAGCCCCTTGACTATCCACTGTCGGAATATTGTTAGTGTCCTCTATCGTAAAGACTGATACAAAATATTTGTTCAAAGTTTCTGCCATCTCCATGTTCCCCATTACTAATTCCCCGGTCTCGTCCTCTAAGGGACCAACATTTACTTAAGCCACTCTTTTCCTTTTTATATACCTATAGAAGCTCTTGCTATCTGTTTTTATATTTTGTGCCAGTTTATTTTCATAGTCTATCTTCCCTTTCTTAATCATTTTTTTAGGCGTTCTTTGTTGGCTTTTAAAAGCTTCCCAGTCTTCTGTCCTCCCACTAGTTTTGGCCACTTTGTATACTCTTGTTTTTAATTGGATACCATCCTTTATTTCTTTGGATGGCTATCTTTTCTCTTACACCCTTTCCTCCTCACAGGAATATATTTTTCTTGAGAGTTGTGAAATATCTTCTTAAATGTACACCACTGTTCATCAACCGTCCTACACTTTAATCTATTTTCCCAATCAACTTTACCCAACTCTGCCCTCATAGTCTCCTTTATTTAAATTTAGTATGCTGGTTAGAGATCCAACTTTCTCACCCTCCAACTGAATTTGAAATTCAATCATGTTATGATCACTCATTCCGAGGAGATCCTTTACTAGGAGATTGTTTATTAATCTTGTCTCATTACACAGGACCAAATCTAAGATAGCCTGCCCTCTGGTTGGTTCTGTTACATACTGCTCAAGGAACCTGTCCCGTATGCACTCTGTGAACTCCTCCTTAAGGCTATCCTGACCAATTTGATTTGTCCAATCAATATGGAGATTAAGATCACCCATGATTATTGCTGTTCCCTTTTTACAAGCCTCCACTATTTCCTGGTTTATGCTCCGACCAACAGAGTTGCTAATGTTAGGGGGCCTATAGACTATGCCCACCAGTGACTTTTTCCCCTTATTGTTCCTTATCTCCACCCAAACTGTTTCAACACCCTTATCATTTGAGCCAATATCGTTTTTTACTATTGCAGTGACTCCATCCTTTAACAATAGAGCTACCCACCTCCTTTTCCTTTCTGTCTGTCCTTCCAGATTGTCAAGTACCCCTGAATATTTAATTCCCAGTCCTGGTCACCTTGCAACCACGTCTCTGTAATGGCTATCAGATCATACCCATTTGTCTCAATTTGTGCCGTCAACACATCTATTTTGTTACAAAGGCTACGGCATTTAGACAAAGTGCTTTTAAGTTTGCTTTTACCCTTTTTTCCTGCTTGTTTCCTCTCTCCTTCAAACTCACAATCTATTTTCCAGTTCCCATCCCCCTGTCAAGCTAGTTTAAACCCTCCCCAACAGCACTAGCAAACCCTCCTGCAGGATATTGCTCCCGGCTCTGTTGAGGTGCAACCCGCCCGGCTTGTACAGGTCCCACCTCCGCTAGAAGCGGTCCCAAAGCCTCAGGAAACTAAAACCCTCCCGCCTGCACCATCTCTCCAGCTACGTATTCATCTGCTCTATCTCCTATTTCTGTACTCACTAGCACGTGGCACTGGGAGTAATCCGGAGATTGCTACCTTTGAGGTCCTGCTTTTTAATAACTCTCCTAGCTCCCTAAACTCTGCCTGCAGGACCTCATCACTCTTCCTACCTATGTCATTGGTACCGATGTGGACCACAACCTCTGGCTGTTCACCCTCTCCCCCCAGAATGCCCTGCAGCTGCTCAGTGACATCCTTAACCCTGGCACCAGGGAGGCAACATACCATCCTGGAGTCACGTCTGCGGCTGCAGAAATGCCTGTCTGCTCCCCTGACTAGTGAATCCCCTACCACTATAGCTCTTCCATTCTTTTTGTCTATTGTTAGTTGGAGTATAAGATCTTTCTTTTTCTTTTGGTATTTTCAGCACATAATTATCATAGGCTCCAAGTAAGGCTGAACAAATCAATAATAATGAATAGTCCGGAATTCAAGGATATATGACTGCTGTTAGATTTTAAACGACAATGATTGAAAGAAAAATCAAATAATATTGATTTTTATTATAAATTATACATGATTTACTGAGTATTCTTATTCATTGTTTGTCATTAGGTTGAATATCAATGATTAATAGATAGAGAACAGATTCACATTAATGCAGCTAAAAGAATGTGGTTTCAGTAACTATATTATTACGAAATGATGGAGGGAATTTATCTGAGAAACTTCAATCCACCTCGGAGTTCAGAGGTCATGTAGCTCTTTGCTTTTGGTCTCCGACATTTTAAATGGGCTCAATATTCATCGTTTGTCCAGCCTTTGTTTCGCTTTGATTTGGGAGAGCTATTTGTATTCTGTCACAATGATGAATTATGATGCATTATTGACACAGTTTGTATCACCGATTATAGACAAACAAAACAAAGATGTCTGTTGGACAATTTGTTTTCCCTGACAAACAGAACTGTGTTCTTTTAACCTTCACCTGGTTGAGCAGTTTAAATCGGCGAGGTCCCATTGTCTTTCCATTGGTTCTGCTCGACTGAGCAGGCAAGAGGGACACCCGATATTATCAGAGCCCGGCTGCTGTTATAAGCCATTCCAGCCTCGCGGAAAGAGGAGTCAGGACCAGAAGAGGTCCATAAATGTAAGAGTTTTTACTTTTTTTTGTCTTTCCTTGTGGGGCCAGGAGGAGCCATTCCTTCACTCCCTGGCAGCAATTCCTGTCACCCACCATTCCACTCTTGCATGCCGGCCAGTTTCCTGCCACCCTGGGGCGGGAGATGGACTGAACTTTTGTAAGTAAGACCTGGGCGTTTTTCCAAGCCTTGCGCGACTGCGGTCAAGACGGTTTGCCGTCCTCCTTGACTCCCAGCCGCAGGACTGCCGGCCTGTGTCACCATCGGGGTTCATCAGTCAGATGAAAAGTCTATACACACCGATCCACACAATCTCCATTACCTCTCTGCTTTGCAATTGGTTTTAAATTAAAAAAAATATTACTAGCATAACATGAATGGTGTTCTACATGTGTCTTCTTTATGGTGGGTCCATAAACCGCAGATCACAGTTTAGTACAATATTAGAGCACATCTGGTGATGATGGGATGGTAGTTAAAACTTTATTACATATCATGTTAATCCTTTCTTCCATTCTAATAATTTAAATGAATTCTTACTCACTCAAATCTCTGACATTTCACATTCTACAGCAATTATAGAATGGGTGGTGTTGTAACACCCTTTTCTTCTTCTTCTTCTTCATCTTAGGCAGTCCCTGGGTGTCGAGGATGACTTGCTTCCACACTAAAAATTAGTTCTCAGGTGACAGCATTTTACGCAGGGACTTTCACAAAGCGGTTAAAATATTCAAAATCTTTTATTGCAATTCAAATCTATCTTCTGGAATCAAAATGAATGGAACTTGGTCATTAAGCTATTCATAAAGGGAAAAATAGTTTTAATGTCTGGCACTTTCAAGGAGGTTCTCCCGAACTTCTAGCGTATGTTCAGTGAAAACCCTGGAGAAATGCCATAAACAGTGCCGCTAATGTGGGACATTGGGAAATACCCCTTGAAAACATAAGCCCAATATTTAGAGTAAAAGGTTTAAACTAATTATTAAAAGAACCATATTTCCTGTCTGGGAAAGCATGTGAGGGGCAAATTTCCTTGGCTCTTCCAGTGTATTAGGCTGGAACTCCAGCAGGATTACAGTGGATGGTCTACAAATTAGACCCAGATGCACCAGGACCTGGCCTTCCCTGGCAGTGTTCATGGGTTATATTGGGCAAAACCTCCACCCGCCCCAAACAAGGTCAGCGGAGTAGGGAGTTTGCCTGGTGTACTGTATTTGCTTCATGGGTTCTTTGCTTAAGAATTCATAGCAACGCATTGTTATTAAGAACTAGTTGGTTTATTAGCAAAGGTATAACAATCACATTACACATTACCAGTTCATCTACCAGGCTCACAACCACCTTCCTCATTGTGGATCCACTAAACCCAACTGGCTGGGGTTTTATTGAGTCTTGTGAGAATCACTGAGAGGGACTAGGTGTTTCAACCCATCCAACCTAGGAAATGGGCTCACACTTAGGTTACATGTTTGGTGCAACTGCCCTCAGCTAAGAAGCCAGAAGACTTAGATCTCATAGGTCCTGCTCTGGTTAATACTGCACATCGTCTCCTGATCTATCAATGCACCAGAATCTACTCTTTAGAACCCCAACGGCCCTCTCAATGAGCACTCTCATTACTGAATGTGCCTCATTGTACTTAGTTCAGCTGGTGACAATGCCTCAAAGTGAAGTCATGAGCTATGGAACTCAAGGGGTAACCCTGGTCATCTACAATCTGTCTTGTCTAACACGGCCACACAGCTGTCTGGGCGTCCCACGCAGTCCGGGACCATGCACGCAATTTTGAATGGGCTGCACGCCCCCAAAAAAACTAGGACGAATATTGATCCTGATGCTCGAATCTCTTCTCTGAATGGCGATCTCATGGTCCTTTTATACTGCTGCCTCAGAGTCAGCCCAAAATGCATGACTCAATCAGCTGTACTATAGATAGCACTGGTGACGTTGTGAATGCAGGGCCAGATGGTGCCTGCCTGTTTCATGTGGGAGCTGTGATGCCAAAATAAACATGCAAATTGGTGTGGCAGTAACTAGCTGCTTTTATTTACAGACCCTCAAGAACATTCCTGTCAAAGAAAAGCAATATAAGGGAAGACATTGGAATGTAAGTCCTACAATGTACTGGCTCGCATCAGGAGACCAACCAGTGTCCGGTTACCAATAAGCAAGTACCATACACAACACATTTCCCTCCTCAGAATTATAAGGTGAAAATAATCCTCTCCATGAATGAGCCTGGTTAACAGCTAAACAGCATTAAGTAAAGAAATTCAGCAACTACATCTTACAATAGCATGGTAAAAAAATAACCATAGCAAATTCCAAGAAATATGCAGGAAAGACGGATTATGCCAACATTAGCAAAGGCTAGTGTAATGTATTTGCTTCATGGGTTCTTTGCTTAAGAATTTATAGCAACATGTTGCTATTAAAAACTAGTTGGTTTACTAGCAAAGGTTTAACAATCACACTGCACATTACCAGTTCATCCACCTGGCTCGCAAGCACTTGCCTCATCGTCGATCCCCTGAACCCAACTGGCTGGGGTTTTATTGAGTCTTGTAAACATCACATGACTGGCTAAGCCACTCACAACTGAACAGCTCCATAAACCTGTGGGCATACTCACTGGTGCATACATTACAGCTATGGGCTCCGACAACAACCCGGCTGTAGTGATCAA
Organism: Pristiophorus japonicus; assembly: GCF_044704955.1. NCBI lineage: Eukaryota > Metazoa > Chordata > Chondrichthyes > Pristiophoridae > Pristiophorus > Pristiophorus japonicus. Next base: position 131,044,952 of record NC_091991.1, on the reverse strand, counting down.
GACTTGTGCACCAGAACCAGCCGTGCCTCTAGCCAAGCTGTTCCAGTACAGCTGCAACACTGGCATCTACCCGACAAAGACATTTAATTGAGGTGTATAAAATTATGAGGGGCCTAGATAGAGTGGATAGGAAGGACCAATTTCCCTTAGCAGAGTTGACAATAACCAGGGGGGATAGTAGTTGGTAGAAGAATTAGAGGGGAGATGAGGGGGAAAAAATCATCCAGAGAGTGGTGGGGTTCTGGAACTCACTGCCAGAAAGGGTGGTAGAGGCAGAAACCCTCATCACATTTAAAAAGTACTTGGATGTGCACTTAAAGAGCCATGACCTACAAAGCTATGGACCTCGTGCTGGAAGGTGGGATTAGGTTGGGTAGCACGTTTTCAACCGGCACGGACACGATGGGCCGAATGGCCTCCTTTTGTGTCGTAATTTTTCTATGATTCGAAGTAACAATTTGCCCAGGTACGTCCTGTCCACAAAAAGCAGGACAAATCCAATCCAGCCAAAAATGTTCCATCAGTCTACTCTCAATCATCATCAAAATGATGGAACTTGTCGGCAAAAGTGCTATCAAGCGCCACTCACTCATCAATAACCTGCTCACCGATGCCCAGTTTGGATTCTGCCAGGACCACTTGGCTCCAGGCCTCATTACAGCCTTGGTCTACACATGGACAAAAGAGCTGAATTCTAGAGGTAAGGTGAGAATAACTGTCCTTGACATCAAGGCAGCATTTTACCAACTGTGGCATCAAGGAGTTCCAGTAAAATTGGAGTCAATAGGAATCAGGAGGAAAACTTTCCACTGGTTGGCCTCATAACTGGCAGAAAGGATGATAATTGTGGTTGTTGGAGGCCAATCATCTCAGTCCCAGGATATTGGTGCAGGAGTTCCTCAGGGCAGTGTCCTAGGCCCAACCATCTTCAGCTGCTTCATCAATGACCTTCCCTCCATCATAAGGTCAGAAGTGGGGATGCTTGCTGCTGATTGCACAGTGTTCCGATGCATTCGCAACTCCTCAGATAATGAAGCAATCCATGCCTGCATGCAGCAAGACCTCGACAACATTTAGACTTGAGCTGATATGTGGCAAGTAACATTTGCGCCACACAAGTGGCAGACAATAACCATCTCCACCAAGAGAGAGTCCAGCCACCTCCGCTTGACATTCAACAGGATTACCATCGCTGAAACCCCAAGATCAACATTCTGGGGGTCATCATTGACCAGAAACTTAACTGGACCAGCCACATAAATATTGTGGCTACGAGAGCAGGTTAGAGACTGGGTATTCTGCGACGAGTGTCTCACCTCCTGACTCCCCAAAGCCTTTCCACCATCTACAAGGCACAAGTCAGGAGTGTGATGGAATACTGTCCACTTGCCTGGATGAGTGCAGTTCCAACAACACGCAAGAAGCTTATCACCATCCAGGACAAAGTTGTCTGTCTGATTGGCACCCCATCCATCACCTTAAACATTCACTCCCTCCACCACTCACACATCGTAGCTGCAGTGTGTACCATCTATAAGATGCACTGCAGCAACTTCCCAACACTTTTTCAGCAGCACCTCCCAAACCCGCGACCCCTATCACCTTAGAAGGACAAGGGCAGCAGGCTGATGGAAACACCACCACCTACAAGTTCCCCTCCAAGTCAAGCACAATCCTGACTTGGAAATATATCACCGTTCCTTCATTGATGCTAGGTCAAAATCCTGGAACTCCCTCCCTAACAGCACTGTGGGAGCACCTTCACCACACAGACTGCAGCGGTTCAAGAAGGCAGCTCACCACCGTATTCTCAAGGGCAATTAGGAATGAACAATAAATACTGGCCTTGCCAGTGATGCCCACACCCTACGAATTAATTTTTTTAAATTAGGACCATAATGAAATCCACTACACTCATAACTATCTACAAGTCCAAATGATTTGGAGGTTTCCTTGCCCTTTGAGGATATTTCCAGATAAGATTGACAATGGGTGAGCGGGGACTACTAACAAGAGTAGATGGTAATTTCTTGTTTTAACACTATCAGGATTCTCAACGTTCTTCACAGACAGTCCTGGGGAGTTCATACTGGAACCATCAGCACGTTCAGCATCCTGAGAGATGGAGAGCTTGTTGCACGTGGAAATAGGCGAAACATCGGAACTTTGTGAAGAGCTGAAACAGCAGGTGGAAACGACATTGGCAGTCGATCACACAACTTTATTATTTGGCACATTAAAGGCAGTGGATCGATGTTCTCATAATTAATATTTATGACTCTTCCACAGCAAACCATCCACCAAAATTAACAATGTAACAGCTCCAATCTTCTGTTCAATCACACCAACATTTCACTTTTTCACTTTCCCATGGAAAGCAAGACAAAATAGGAGCCTTCTTTCAATATGCAAATCGGGGTCTGTTTGTAGGATTCTGATACAATTCTGAGGTACCAATGGGCAGAATGTGCACCGCATTCATCACAGTGTCAGCTGTGACTCAGTGGGTAGCACTCTCGCCACTGGGTCAGAAGGTTGTGCGTTCAACTTCCACTTCAGGAACTTGTAGCACAAAAAAATCTAAGTTGCCTCTCCAGTGCAGTGCTGAGGGAGTGCTGCACTGTCGGAGGTGCTGCCTTTCAGATGCAACGTTAAACCGAGGCCCTGTTTGATCTCTCAAGTGGACTTAAAAGATCCCAGGGCACTATTTTGAAGAAGTGCAGGGGATTTATTCCCGGTGTCCTGGTCAATATTTATCCCTCAATCAACATAACAAAAAACAGATTATTTGGTCATTATTACATTGCTGTTTGTGGGAGCTTGCTGTGTGCAAATTGGCTGTTGTGTTTCCTACATTACAATAGTGACTACACTCAAAATGTACGTTATTGGCTGAAAAGCGCTTTGTTACGTCCGGTGGTCATGAAAGGTGCTATATAAATCCAAGTCTTTCTTTTCCCATGCACACTGCCCATTGGCACCAGGTTTCGAACGGACGAACCAGTGGTCCTTAAAGGGGCCAGGGCATGCTGCTCCAAATCCAGGTCCATTTCTTTATTTTGGAGACTTTTGCGAGGGCCAGGAGGTGCTTGAATTCTCCCCCCCGGGCCCCACGAAAATCTCCTGGCCTGTTGCTATCCCATCCTCACACCCTCCCCAGGACAAGAGGTCCAGCTCAGCTCGATGCTGGAGCTGCCAGAATCCCGTTGAGCTGTCTGCGAGTGTTCAAACATTGCTCACACGTTACCGGGATTATGGAAGTGAGGCTCATCCCTCTAAACGGCTCAGACTTCTCTCCAGGAAGATTGAGCTGACAGCACAAACCCTTCCCCTGTTGCCCAATCACAGTCGGCCCAAAATTAAAATACAATATTGTCTGTCTCATTCAAAATTATTCAAGAAATGCACACAGCAAAGGTTTAAATCAATTTTAGATGAACACGGAAAATCAGATAATCTTGCATTTATCAGAATAGCACTAGTGACAATTTTTGTTTGAAGGCCTTTTGACTGGGAAGCAACATTCTATGGCACAGAAATCTAGTGGGAAATGTAAATCAGATCTTATTCCAAGGAAGGCGTTGGATATTTTATCTTCACTGTACTCTACTCATGGGAATCCCATCTTTAGGCAGTCCTGCTCTTGTCACCTTTCAAATGTAGAGAATGACAAATGGAACTGCAGCAAGATACAACACCGATACAGCGAAAATAGCTGGAGCAAAGTGTAGCATTGTTCTTCTTACTGAATGGAATCATTTGAAAAAATCGAAAATATCAAAGAACCAGTGTCAAAATTAAGAAGAAAATTCATGCTTAAATAATTAAAAACCTGAACAAGAAGAATTCCTGTCAATTTTCTACTAATTTTTATTTCACAAGGCGATGAATCGGGTGTGAATACTGATATTCACCTCCGAGAATCAAGCCCTGCCTGCTCAGATGAAAGTCTTTGCTCTCTGTTGACTATAAGGGTTCCTGTTTGAAAATGTTCCAAGTGGATGTGGGCACACGGCACAAAACTGGCTATTAGAACTGGCAATCTTACTTGAAACAATTGGTATGAGAAAGGGAAAGATCCGCGCTACTGCTGTAACATAGAAACATAGAAACATAGAAAATAGGTGCAGGAGTAGGCCATTCGGCCCTTCGAGCCTGCACCGCCATTCAATAAGATCATGGCTGATCATTCCTTCAGTACTCCTTTCCTGCTTTCTCTCCATACCCCTTGATTCCCTTAACCGTAAGGCCCATATCTAACTCCCTCTTGAATATATCCAATGAACTGGCATCAACAACTCTCTGTGGCAGGGAATTCCACAGGTTAACAACTCTCTGAGTGAAGAAGTTTCTCCTCATCTCAGTCCTAAATGGCCTGCCCCTTATCCTACATAAGAACATAAGAACATAGGAATTAGGAACAGGACTAGGCCATCTAGCCCCTCGAGCCTGTTCCGCCATTCAACAAGATCATGGCTGATCTGGCCGTGGACTCAGCTCCACTTACCCGCCCGCTCCCATAACCCTTAATTCCCTTATTGGTTAAAAATCTATCTATCTGTGATTTGAATACATTCAATGAGCTAGCCTCAACTGCTTCCTTGGGCAGAGAATTCCACAGATTCACAACCCTCTGGGAGAAGAAATTCCTTCTCAACTCGGTTTTAAATTGGCTCCCCCGTATTTTGAGGCTGTGCCCCCTAGTTCTGGTCTCCCCGACCAGTGGTAACAACCTCTCTGCCTCTATCTTGTCTATCCCTTTCATTATTTTAAATGTTTCTATAAGATCACCCCTCATCCTTCTGAACTTCAACAAGTAAAGACCAGTCTACTCAATCTATCATCATAAGGTAACCCCCTCATCTCCGGAATCAGCCTCGTGAATCGTCTCTGTACACCCTCCAAAGCTAGTATATCCTTCCTTAAGTAAGGTGACCAAAACTGCACGCAGTACTCCAGGTGCGGCCTCACCAATACCCTATACAGTTGCAGCAGGACCTCCCTACTTTTGTACTCCATCCCTCTCGCAATGAAGGCCAACATTCCATTACCTTCCTGATTACCTGCTGCACCTGCAAACTAACTTTTTGGGATTCATGCACAAGGACCCCCAGGTCCCTCTGCACCGCAGCATGTTGTAATTTCTCCCCATTCAAATAATATTCTTGATAGAGAATTCAAACAGGCTGCATTTAGACAGGCTGTGAAAATTCACAGAAAACAAGTCAGAGATGCTACGTGAGTGGGAGCATGTTGCATTAAGTCATCAATCAACTTGACATTTTAGGACCTTTGGGTAGCGAGCCAATTAAAAGGTTAAAAGACTATTAATCGAGCCAATAAGGTCAAAGAAGGCGAGTTCTTTTCTGTAAATTGATCCAGGTATAAGTACAGCCATTTTGGCCATGTGGTCTCAGAAGGACAAAGGCCTGGCTTAAAGCCAAGAGCTTGTTGCTGTCTGCCAAAATAAAGTGACATTAAAACTACAATCGGAGTTCGTATTTCATTGGAAATTAAGAGATCTAACAATTTTGGCATCACGAACACGATCGCTGAGGAAAGAAACTGAATTTTGGACATCGGACCTACATAAAAGGACTCCTCTTTATAACAGTCCTCGGTCAAAAGTCTAAATTCGCCCCTCCTTCTACGCGATTCCGAAAGCTTCCGGTTTGCGAACCCTCCGGTTGGTAGTCAGCTCGAGGTCCCATAGACATCTAAACTTCGGCGGTGTGTTAGTTAATTAATCACCGACCTATTGATCGGCTAGAAAGCCTATGACTCGAGACCCCAGTAAAGAAATCAGTTTTATGGCAGCAGGAGATAAGAGCAAAGAATTGCCTAAAACTGTTAAAGGTGGGCAAGCACCACCTGAAGTTTCGCTAGATTTAATTCTCGAACAGTTGAAAGAATACATAGAGCAACAATTCAACTTATCTAAAACCTGTATTAGGATCGAACAAAAGTACGGAACCTCCAAAGAACAATGGTCCTTGGACGAGATTAAAAGGGTCTGGGGAAAACCGACCCGTATGAAAAATAAAGAGCGAACTAGATGGTCCCTAGCGGTTATGGGACAGATTCGAAAGCGGAATGAAATTATAATGCGTTCCCAACATGATCGAGAACTGACCAGTACAAAGGACCAATTGCAAGCTGTTTGTGAACAGCTCCGACAGAAAAACCTTGAACTTGAAAAGTCGGAAGCGGAAGTTAAAGATCTTAAAGGTGAAATTAAAGAATGGAAAAAATCATTAGGTCAAGAGACAGTAATAGGAAAAGGAAAATGTATCGGTCAATTCCCAGAGTACCCATGTTTGGATAAATTGTGCAAACCCGAAGACACGACCGAGGAATAGATACGAATTCTGAATCCTCTGACAATACAGGGTCGGAGGATGAAGAATTAGGGGTGCGCTTTGCCCCGTTTAAAAAAAGACGAGTTGTAGTCAAATCAGAAGAGACTGCAGATGAGGGCGGAACCAAAAAAACGATGAAAAGGGTGTACGAAAAATACTTAGTTCATGATCCGGCAGACCCAGAGAAAATTGATAAATGGTCCAAGGAATTGCCCAATCCAAAGAAAGGGGGAGTGAAAACGTGGGACCAATTGGACCGCTTAAGAAATATATATCAACTTCATCCCTGGGACGGAGTGCAAATTTTGACCATAATGGTGCCAAAAACACAGGGAAGAAAATTGCACGACAAGGTAAAAGAAGCTTTGGGGCAGGATGAGCAAGAATTAGAAGCAGGATGGGAGGCGATTAAACACTGGCTGCAAGCCTTCAGTCCAGCTAAGACAGACTGGGGAAAAATTGCAGCCTGCCAACAGAAAGGAACAGAGGAGGTCCTGGAGTATGACGAGCGGTTTAGATGCACGTGGCTAGAACATTCGGGTATGAATAATACGGATGAGGAAATGGATGAACAAATGTTTGGACCCCTGAAAGCAGCTTTCGTAACAGGTCTAAAGCCAGAACTGTCCAAAATGCTTAAGGTAGTGTTACCGGACTGAAAAGTAGAGGAATTACCTTTGCAGCATTGGTGGATCGATGTAACCAATTAGATCGGGATATGGGAGCTAAAGTCCGAACTGTACAGGAAATGGGATGGAAATTCCAGGATTCCGATAAACAGTCATTAGGAAAATTACCCGGAAAATGTCATTATTGTGGGAAAGAAGGTCACTGGGCCAAGACGTGCAGGGCAAAACAGAAAGGTCGCGGCCGGGGAAGAGGACGCAGCCAGGGATACAATTCAGCCAACAAACCAGGCTTGTCACAAGATAACGACTTCATAGAAACATTTAAGTGACTGACAATACAACAACAGAAGGAGTTACTTGGGATAGCAAAAAAATGGTTAGAGCCCACCCTGGCCCCCCTCCTCGCACTAATACAACAGAGGGGAGATGGGCTATATATAACTGTGAGGGTGGGCGATAAGGATGTGGACTGTCTTTTAGACACAGGGGCGGAATTAACATGCTTACCCCTACAATATGGAGACTTTTTGCCGTTGGATGGTAGGGCACGTACAGCCTATGGAGTTGGGGGCCATAAAATAGAAATTAAAAGAACAACACCAGTATTTATAGGGCTGGGTCCACATGAACTAACCACGCCGGTCTGGATAGGCCCAGTAGATCAACCCCTTTTGGGAATGGACATTCTAATCCAAATAGATTCATCGTTGCATTTTGAGGATGGTCGGGTGACATGGTCAATTAGAACTTTGAATAAAGAAGAATTGAAGGAACACCTGATATGGGCTAAAGATAAGAACGATTGTGGCCTACTCCAGATGGAGCCTGCGTCATTTACCGGGACCAAGCCTCCATGCACAAAACAGTATCCCATCAGTCCAACTGCCATTGCCAGAATCTTACCGGTTATTCAGCAATTGGAGAAACAAGGGTTGCTTATTAAAATGCATAGCTCCTCCAATAGTCCCGTGTGGCCGTTACAGAAATCTAATGAGACTTGGCGTTTGACTGTCGATTATAGGAAAGCTAACCAGTGTATTGATCAAAAAGCTCCTTTGGTCGCAGATCCCTCCACCATTTTTAATGCCCTCAAACCGGAACATAAATATTTCTCGGTTATAGATATGGCCAACGGATTTTGGTCAGTGCCTCTGGCACCGGAGGTTCGACAGTGGTTTGCTTTCACGGTCCAAGGACAACAGTATACTTTGACCCGGTTACCGCAGGGTTTCCACAACAGCCCTACGGTATTCCACATGGCTTCACAAAGCCATTTGCGAGAATGATCTCCCCTGTCATCCACAGTCATCCAATATGTAGACGATATCCTGCTAGCTTCAAACACGGAAGACCAGCATGAACAAGATTTACGAGCTTTGCTGGACCACCTTCGGCTGAAAGGACATAAAGCCAGCATCGACAATGCACAAATATCCCAAGAAGAGGTTGTATACCTGGGACAAAAGATTTCACAAGGAAAGAGAGAACTTACCCAGGATAGAACTGCAGCCATTCGGGCTGCTAAAAAACCCACCACTATTCAGGAACTAAGGTCTTTTTTGGGATTGTGTAACTTTAACAGAAATTGGATTGACTCCTTCACACAGCTTGCTCAGCCACTGAATGATATTTTAAAGGGGAAACGTGACTCTAAAGAAGCCATCACCCTCACTAAGGAACAGCAAGAGGCCTTCCTGAGTTTGAAAAAGGCTTTGTGTTCGGCACCGGCTCTGGGAATCCCCGACAGTGATAAGCCATTTACCCTGTTTGTCCATGAGCCAATAGTGCTATGTAGCATTAGGGCAACCCTGAACAGAACTACAGATCTAAGCCCATTTGAAATTATAACAGGAGGACCCATGTCGCTGCCAGAAACTATCGATTTACGGAAAGCTGATGTTCACTTAATGAGTGACACTTTGTTGTCATACTGTCAGAACTTAACCAATGCTATTAGTTCTGTTTCCCGACAGGATACGGCAGCTTGAGGTAATCCACCCGAAGGAGGACACGACATCATCCCGGGAGTCTGAGTGTATGTGAAAAAGTTGCATAAAGAACCTAAGTGGGAGGGACCTTATCAAGTGTTATTGACCACCTAGGCAGCTGTTAAAGTCCAAGGAAAGAAAGCCTGGATCCACGCTTCAAATGTTAAACGAGCACCCGTAACTGAAGCTGAAATTTAATAAGGACAATTACTTTTTGCGAAAATTTATAAAGTTACTGTATTACTGATTGTAGGTATTCTAGGCATAGGCCTACTTCTTACTAGCCGACCCAAAGGGAAATAGTAGGGTAGCAAGGGAATTACATGTAAATACCTTTTTATATATGTCATACATTTATGCCAAACAAGATAACATTTCTAATTGTTGGGTGTGTGCGCATATTCCTATTCACTCAAAGGGAGGGATTCCCTTGAGGCCAGTTCCCTTGAATATCTCGGAAATGGCTGAGTGGATAATTAATCAAAACAAAACAGGCAATGCTTTTCAGCATACGGAAAACTGGGCATGTAAATGGAAGTCAGCAGGTTACAATCTGACTACCTTTGAAGGGGGATACCAACCGTGCAACAATAATTCCAAACGGCCCCCATTTTTTGTTATCACTAATACAACGGGAATAGGAAGACCGGGGGAATCGGTCTGTCTGATTAGAAACATCAAAGGAGGCCAAAATATGGGTTATAGTAACTGCTCCCGGAATTATAATATAATCAAGCCATGGAACTGTCCAAACTGGGCCGATGTGGGAATTTTTAACGTAACGGGGATTATGAATAAAACAGATGGAAAAGCCTGGACAGGCCCCGGAGTGTTGCTGACAAAGAAACAGCTAACATTCATTGCATATAATGGCACCTATTGGGTGTGTGGCCACAAGGCCTAACCTTGGTTGCCCCAGAATTGGACGGGATCCTGCTATTTAGCCGACATTGTGCCTTATATGTATCATATAAAGTCACTGTCGGAACATTTACACCGTCCTAAGAGAGCTATCACAGAAACAGAGAGGTTCTTTGCCATTCTGATCCCCAGGTATGGGACCGCCAGACTGGCAAGGGAATCCATTAACATGGCATCCGTTGTGGAACGGGTAGCCAATGATACCTCAGAGGCCCTAGTTAAAATCAATGCAGAAATGGTAGCAATCCGCACAGTAGCCCTACAGAATAGACCGGCCCTTGATTACATCCTGGCTGAAAAGGGAGGTACTTGCACCCTACTCGGAACTGAGTGTTGCACATATATCCCAGATAGCTCCGAAGAAATTACCCACTTAGCGGAGCATATCCAAAAGGAGGTAGAAAAACTTAAGCAACCCCCATCATTCACTTTGTGGAGTGGAGCCACTGAATGGCAAGGTTCAATAGGAACTTCATTGGTGGAAGATTTAATTCTATTTGTTGTAATTATTTTACTTTTATATTGTTTGTTTATGTTGATTAAATGTTGTTGCGACCAGGCGGCTGTAGATGCTGTCCCGCATGTGAGACACCTTGCAGGTCCCAGCAGACCGTCTGTACGTGGCACAGTGGTATGTTATGCTTAAGGGAAGGTTGTTTACCGGTTGAATTAAGATATTGATTTGGATTAAATTGGAATAAGGTTAATTAACCTATTAAAACCAGACTTCCATTGTGGCCATGATGGAACTCGGGTTGGTGTAAATGTGTGTGGAAGCTACTAGTCCGGACATGTGGTGAAACACATCAACAAATTTTAGAAGGACATGTATGAAATTATTTTGTAGAATGTTTAACCAGTGATACCTGATGTTTTATGATTCAGTTTGTGAAAGAATCAAAGGGGGGATTGATAGAGAATTCAAACAGGCTGCATTTAGACAGGCTGTGAAAATTCACAGACAACAAGTCAGAGATGCTACGTGAGTGGGAGCATGTTGCATTAAGTCATCAATCAACTTGACATTTTAGGACCTTTGGGTAGCAAGCCAATGAAAAGGTTAAAAGACTATTAATTGAGCCAATAAGGTCAAAGAAGGCGAGTTCTTTTCTGTAAATTGATCCAGGTATAAGTACAGCCATTTTGACCATGTGGTCTCAGAAGGACAAAGACCTGGCTTAAAGCCAAGAGTTTGTTGCTGTCTGCCAAAATAAAGTGACATTTAAACTACAATCGGCGTTCGTATTTCATTGGAAATTAAGAGATCTAACAATTCCCTTTTACTGTTTTCTTTTTCCAAGGTGGATGACCTCACATTTTCTGATATTGTATTCTATCTGCAAACCTTAGCCCATTCGCTTAACCTATCTAAATCTCTTTGCAGCCTCTCTGTGTCCTCTACACAACCCGCTTTCCCACTAATCTTTGTGTCATCTGCAAATTTTGTTACACTACACTCTGTCCCCTCTTCCAGGTTATCTATGTATATTGTAAACAGTTGTGGTACCAGCACCGATCCCTGTGGCACACCACTAACCACCGATTTCCAACCCGAAAAGGACCCAATTATCCTGACTCTCTGATTTCTATTAGCCAGCCAATTCTCTATCCATGCTAATACATTTCCTCTGACTCCGCATACCTTTATCTTCTGCAGTAACCTTTTGTGTGGCACCTTATCGAATGCCTTTTGGAAATTTAAATACACCATATCCATCGGTACACCTCTATCCACCATGCTCGTTATATCCTCAAAGAATTCCAGTAAGTTAGTTAAACATGATTTCCCCTTAATGAATCCATGTTGCGTCTGCTTGATTGCACTATTCCTTTCTAGATGTCCCGCTATTTCTTCCTTAATGATAGCTTCAAGCATTTTCCCCACTACAGATGTTAAACTAACCGGCCTATAGTTACCTGCCTTTTGTCTGCCGCTTTTTTTAAACAGAGACGTTACATTAGCTGCTTTCCAATCCGCTGGTACCTCCCCAGAGTCCAGAGAATTTTGGTAGATTATAACGAATGCATCTGCTATAGCTTCCGCCATCTCTTTTAATACCCTGGGATGCATTTCATCAGGACCAGGGGACTTGTCTACCTTGAGTCCCATTAGCCTGTCCAGCACTACCTCCCGAGTGATAGTGATTATCTCAAGGTCCTCCCTTCCCACATTCCCATGACCAGCAATTTTTGGCATGGTTTTTGTGTCTTACACTGTGAAGACCGAAGCAAAATAATTGTTTAAGGTCTCAACCATTTCCACATTTCCCATTATTAAATCCCCCTTCTCATCTTCTAAGGGACCAACATTTACTTTAGTCACTCTTTTCCGTTTTATATATCGGTAAAAGCTTTTACTATCTGTTTTTATGTTTTGCACAAGTTTACTTTCGTAATCTATCTTTCCTTTCTTTATTGCTTTCTTAGTCATTCTTTGCTGTCGTTTAAAATTTTCCCAATCTTCGAGTTTCCCACTAATCTTGGCCTCCTTATACTCTTTGTTTTTTAATTTGATACTCCCCTTTATTTCCTTGGTTATCCACGGCTGGTTATCCCTTCTCTTACCGCCCTTCTTTTTCACTGGAATATATTTTTGTTGAGTACTATGAAAGAGCTCCTTAAAAGTCCTCCATTGTTCCTCAATTGTGCCACCGTTTAGTCTGTGTTTCCAGTCTACTTTAGCCAACTCTGCCTTCATCCCACTGTAGTCCCCTTTGTTTAAGCATAGTACGCTCGTTTGAGACACTACTTCCTCACCCTCAATCTGTATTACAAATTCAACCATACTGTGATCACTCATTCCGAGAGGATCTTTTACTAGGAGATCGTTTATTATTTCTGTCTCATTACACAGGACTAGATCTAAGATAGCTTGCTCCCTTGTAGGTTCTGTAACATACTGTTCAAAGAAACAATCCCGTATGCATTCTATGAATTCCTCCTCAAGGCTACCCCGTGCGATTTGATTTGACCAATCGATATGTAGGTTAAAATCCCCCATGATTACTGCCGTTCCTTTTTCACATGCCTCCATTATTCCCTTGATTATTGTCCGCCCCACTGTGAAGTTATTATTTGGGGGCCTATAAACTACGCCCAGCAGTGACTTTTTCCCCTTACTATCTCTAATCTCCACCAACAATGATTCAATATTTTGTTCATTAGAACCAATATCGTCTCTCACAACTGCCCTGATATCATCCTTTAAAATAGAGCTTCTTGTTTATCTTTCCGAATTGTCAGATACCCCTGTATGTTTAATTCCCAGTCTTGGCCACCCTACAACCACGTTTCTGTAATGGCCACCAAATCATACCCATTTGTAATGATTTGTGCCGTCAACTCATTTATTTTATTTTGAATGCTGCGTGCGTTTAGGTAGAGTGTATTAATACTAATTTTTAACCCATGATTTTTAGTTTTGACCCCTCCTGCAGCCCCTTTATATTCATACATATTGTCCCTTCCTGTCATCTTGTGGTTTACACTTATCCCAGTGCTACTCTGCTCTGTTGCCTCCTGCCTTTTGCATTCTTTCTTGGAGTCCTGTTCATCTGAGCTCATAACCCACTCTAACTAGCTCAGAGCCCTCTCCTGGGTTCTGAATACTCCTTGCATTGAGGCAACGAGCTTTCATGCTTGCCTTTTTATTACACTTTGACCCTTTCGAATTTTGCTGTACAGTGGCCCTTTTTGTTTTTTGCCTTGGGTTTCTCTGCCCTCCACTTTTACTCATCTCCTTTCTGACTTTTGCTTTTGTCTCTATTTTGTTTCCCTCTGTCTCCCTGCATTGGTTCCCATCCTCCTGCCATATTAGTTTAACTCCTCCCCAACAGCACTAGCAAACACTCCCCCTTGGACATTGGTTCCGGTCCTGCCCAGGTGCAGACCGTCTGGTTTGTAATGGTCCCACCTCCCTCAGAACCGGTTCCAATGCCCCAGGAATTTGAATCCCTCCCTGCTGCACCACTGCTCAAGCCACGTATTCATCTGAGCTATCCTGCGATTCCAAATCTGACTAGCCCATGGCACTGGTAGCAATCCCGAGATTACTACTTTTGAGGTCCTACGTTTTAATTTAGCTCCTAGCTCCTTAAATTCGTCTCGTAAGACCTCATCCCTTTTTTTACCGATATCGTTGGTACCAGTGTGCACCACGACAACTGGCTGTTCACCCTCCATTTTCAGAATGTCCTGCACCAGCTCCGAGACATCCTTGACCCTTGCACCAGGGAGGCAACATACCATCCTGGAGTCTCGGTTGCGGCCGCAGAAACGCTTATCTATTCCCCTTACAATTGAATCCCCTATCACTATCGCTCTCCCACTCTTTTTCCTGCCCTCCTGTGCAGCAGAGCCAGCCACGGTGCCATGAACTTGGCTGCTGCAGCCCTCCCCTGATGAGTCATCCCCCTCAACAGTACACAAAGCAATGTATCTGTTTTGCAGGGGATGACCGCAGGGGACTCCTGCACTACCTTCCTTGCACTGCTCTTCCTGCTGGTCTTCCATTCCCTAACTGGCTGTGGCCCCTTCACCTGCGGTAAGACCAACTCGCTACAAGTGCTACTCACGTCATTCTCAGCATTGTGGATGCGCCAGAGTAAATCCACCCTCAGCTCCAATTCCGCAACACGGACCGTCAGGAGCTGGAGGCGGATACTCTTCCAACACACGTAGTTCCCACATGGTACAGGAGGAGCATAACTCGTGACCGAGTTCTCCTGCCATGACTTAACCCTTCGAAACACTTAAATTGGCAACAACAATGCTAAATTTTACTCACTGTTATAGAAGAGAAAAAAGAAAAACTACTCACCAATCACCAACCAATCACTTACCCCCTTGGCTGTGACATCACCTTTCTGTTTCTTTCTACTTCTTTTCTGCCTTCTTCCTGTAGCTGCACAAGTTCACCTCTCCACGCACCTCCTCACGCTGCTCCCGACTGCCGCCGTGTTGGGCCTTTATAGGCCTCTCACCGACCCCGGACTCACGCCTCTCCACGCTGCTCCAAAGACTGTGTCCCCTGGTTCTAGACTTCCCCAACATCGGGAACATTCTTTTTGCATCTAGCCTGTCTAGTCCAGTCAGAATCTTATATGTTTCTATGAGGTCCCCTCTCATCCTTCTAAACTCCAGTGAATAAAGGCCCAGTTGATCCAGTCTCTCCTCATATGACAGCCCAGTCATCCCTGGAATCAGTCTGGTGAATCTTCGCTGCACTCCCTCAATAGCCAGAACGTCCTTCCTCAGATTAGGAGACCAAAACTGAACACAATATTCCAGGTGGGGCCTCACCAAGGCCCTGTACAACTGTAGCAAGACTTCCCTGCTCCCATACTCAAATCCCCTAGCTATGAAGGCCAACATACCATTTGCCTTCTTCACCGCCTGCTGTACCTGCATGCCAAGTTTCAATGACTGATGAACCATGACACCCAGGTCTCACTGCACCTCCCCTTTTCCTAATCTTCCGCCATTCAGATAATATTCAGCCTTCGTGTTTTTGCCCTCAAAGTGGATAACATCACATTTATCCACATTATACTGCATCTGCCATGTATTTGCCCTCTCGCCTAACCTGTCCAAGTCACCCTGCAGCCTCTTAGTGTCCTCCTCACAGCTCACACCGCCACCCAGCTTAGTGTCATCTGCAAACTTGGAGATATTACACTCAATTCCATCATCTAAATCATTAATATATATTGTAGAGCTGGAGTCCCAGCACTGAGCCCTGCGGCACCCCACTAGTCACTGCCTGCCATTCTGAAAAGGACCCATTAATCCCGACTCTCTGCTTCCTGTCTGCCAACAGTTCTCTATCCACATCAGTACATTACCCTCAATACCATGTGCTTTGATTTTGCACACCAATCTCTTGTGTGGGACCTTGTCAAAAGCCTTTTGAAAGTCCAAATACACCACATCCACTGGTTCTCTCTTGTCCACCCTACTAGTTACATCCTCAAAAAATTCCAGAAGATTTGTCAAGCATGATTTCCCTTTCATAAATCCATGCTGACTTGGACCAATCCTATCACTGCTCTCCAAATGCGCTGCTATTTCATCCTTAATGATCGATTCCAACATTTTCCCCACCACCGATGTCAGGTTAACTGGTCTGTAATTATGCATTTTCTCTCTCCTTCCTTTTTTCAAAAGTGGTTTTACATTAGCAACCCTCCAGTCCATAGGAACTGATCCAGAGTCGATAAGACTGTTGGGAAATTATCACCAATGCATCCACTATTTCTAGGGTCACTTCCTTAAGTACTCTGGGATGTAGACTATCAGGCCCTGGGGATTTAACGGCCTTCAACCCCGTCAATTTCCTTAACACAATTTCCCGCCTAATAAGGATATCCTTCAGTTCCTCCTTCTCACTAGTCCTTCGGACTAGTACATCGGGAAGTTTATTTGTGTCTTCCTTTGTGAAGACAGAACCAAAGTACTTGTTCAATTGGTCTGCCATTTCTTTGTTCCCCATTATAAATTCACCCGAATCCAACTGCAAGGGATCAACGCTGGTCTTCACTAATCTTGTTCTCTTCACATACCTATAGAAGCTTTTGCAGTCATTTTTTATGTCTCCGGCAAGCTTCCTCTCGTACTCTATTTTCTCCCTCTTAATTAAATCCTTTGTCCACCTCTGCTGTATTCTAAATTTCTCCCAGTCCTCCGGTTTGCTACTTTTTCTGGCAAATTTGCATGCCTCTTCCTTGGATTTAACACTATCCTTAATTTCCCTTGATAGCTACGGTTGAGCCACCTTCCCCGTTTTATTTTTACTCCAGATAGGGATGTACAATTGTTGAAGTTCGTCCATATGATCTTTAAAGGTTTGCCATTGCCTATCCACCGTCAACCCTTTAAGTCTCATTTGCCAGTCTAATCTAGCCAATTTGCGCCTCATACCATCAAAGTTACCTTTCCTTAAGTTCAGGATCCTAGTTTCTTTATTAACTTTGTCACTCTCCATCTTAATAAATAATTCTACCATATTATGGTCACTCTTCCCCAAGGGGCCTCGCACAACAAGATTGCTAATTAGTCCCTTCTCATTACACATCACCCAGTCCAGGATGGCCAGCTCTCTGGTTGGTTCCTCGACATATTGGTCCAGAAATCCATCCCTAATACACTCCAGGAAATCCTCCTCCACCGCATTGTTACCAGTTAGGTTAGCCCAATCAATATGTAGATTAAAGTCACCCATGATTACTGCTGTACCTTTATTGCACACATCCCTTATTTGTTGTTTGATGCTGTCCCCAACCTCACTACTACTATCTGGTGGCCTTTACACAACTCCCACTGGTGTTTTCTGCCCTTTGGTATTCCGTAGCTCCACCCATACTGATTCCACATCATCCAAGCTAATGTCCTTCCTTACAATTGCATTAATTTCTTCTTTAACCAGCAACGTCACCCCGCGTCTTTTTCCTTTCTATCTATCCTTGCTAAATGCTGAATACCCCTGGACGTTAAGTTCCCAGCCTTGGTCATCCTGGAGCCATGTCTCCGTGATGCCAATCACATCATACCCGTTAACTGCCATCTGCGCAGTTAATTTGTCCACCTTATTCCAAATACTCCTAGCATTGAGGAACAGAGCCTTCAGGCTTGTCTTTTTTAACACACTTTGACCCTTTAGAATTCTGCTGTAAAGTGGCTCTTTTTGTTTTTTGCCTTGGGTTTCTCTGCCCTCCACTTTTACTATTCTTCTTTCTATCTTTTGCTTCTGTCTCCATTTTATTCTCCTCTGTCTACCTGCATAGGTTGCCATCCCCCTGCCGAATTAGTTTAACTCCTCTCCAACAGCACTAGCAAACACTCCCCCTTGGACATTGGTTCCGGTCCTGCCCAGGTGCAGACCGTCCGGATTGTACTGGTCCCACCTCCCCCAGAACCGGTTCCAATGTCCCAGGAATTTGAATCCCTCCCCTCTGCACCACTGCTCAAGCCACATATTCATCTGAGCTATCCTGCGATTCCTACTCTGACTAGCACGTGGCACTGGTAGCAATCCTGCGATTACTAATTTTGAGGTCCTATTTTTAATTTATCTCCTAGCTCCCTAAATTCGTCTCGTAGGACCTCATCCCGTTTTTTACCTATATCGTTGGTACCTATATGCACCATGACAACTGGCTGTTCACCCTCCCTTTTCAGAATGTCCTGCACCTGCTCCGAGACATCCTTGACCCTTGCACCAGGGAGGCAACATACCATCCTGGAGTCTCGGTTGTGGCCGCAGAAATGCCTATCTATTCCCCTTACAAATGAATCCCCTATCATTATCGCTCTCCCACTCTTTTTCCTGCCCTCCTGTGCAGCAGAGCCCGCCATGGTGCCATGAACCTGTCTGCTGCTGCTCTCCCCTGATGAGTCATCCCCCTCAACAGTACCCAAAGCAGTGTATCTGTTTTGCAGGGGATGACCGCAGGGGACCCCTGCATTACCTTCCTTGCACTGCTCTCCCTGTTGGTCTTCCATTCCCTATCTGGCTGTGTATCCTTTACCTGCGGTAAGACCAACTCACTAAATGTGCTATTCACATCATTTTCAGCATCGTGCATGCTCCAGAGTGAATCCACCCGCAGCTCCAGTTCCGCAACGCGGTTGGTCAGGAGTTGGAGGCGGATACACTTCCCGCATACGTAGTCATCAGGGACACCGGAGGCGTCCCTGATTTCCCACATAGAACAGGAGGAGCATAACACGTGTCCGAGCTCTCCTGCCATGACTTAACCCCTAGATTAACTTAATTTGGCAACAACAATGCTAAAGGTTACTTACTGAAATAGAAAAGAAAAAGAAAAGCTACTTACCAATCACCAGCCAATCACTTACCCCCTTGGCCGTGATGTCACCTTTTGATTTCTTTCTACTTCTTTATGTCTCCCCGCTGCAGCTGCATAAGCTGGGCCTCTCCACGCACTCTCCGACTCTGCTCGCACTCTGGGCCTTTTGTAGGCCTGCCGATGCTCCGACCCCGGAACTCCCGCCTCTCCACGCAAGTAAGGACTATACTACAGAGACTGAGGTTAGGGTGCATTGTTAGGGCAGAGCGCAGGGAGCTTTACAGTGCATTTCTCTGCTTTATATGTGACCTGGGAATGATTGATGCTGGCACTGATTCTCAAATCAGCGTAAGTGATCTATTCGCCAGAATTGATATCCCCCAACTTGATAAACACAACATCTGATTAAACAATAATTTCCCGGTAACTTGTGTAAAGAAATTTGAGGGCAAACACTGGTACAAACTGGTCCTGGTACAAAATATCTTTTCAATGCTAAGACCCATGGGGGATATAGTGCATAAAAATAGCCATTGCTTCATGAGTGTTCTCGGAGCTTGAGCGGCGGCTGGAGCCAATACGGTGCATCCGCAAGGCTGGGAGCTAGGTGCATAGCACATTTCAGGAGGTGGTCACCCTGCAGCTTAAAAGCATGCAGGTAGAGGGGAAATAGGTGAACACCAGGTGGAGGAAGAACGTTAGGCAGGTAGTACATGAGTCTCCCCCTGAGTCCATTTCGCTTTCCAACCAATATTCTCTTCTGAGCACCGGTGGGAACGATGGTGCCTCTGGGGAGTGCAGCCAGAGCCAAGTCCAAGGCACCACGGGTGGCTCAGCTGCACAGGGGAAGGGACTAAGAATAAAAGAGGTCAGGGATTCAATAGTTAGGGGAATAGAGAGGCGTTTCTGCAGTCGTAGACGTAACTCCAGGATGGTATGGTGCCTCCCTGGTGCGAGGGTCAAGGGTGTCACAGAGCGGACGGATGTTATTCTGGGGGGAGAGGGTAAACATCTAGAGGTCATGGTCCATATAGGAACCAATGACATAGGTAGAAAAAGGGATGGGGTCCTGCAGGCACAATTTAGGGTGCTAGGAGAAAAATTAAAGGGTAGGACCTCAAAGATAGTAATCTCCGGGTTACTACCGTTGCCACATGCTAATGAGTACAAGAATAGAAGGATAGTGAGGATGAACATATGGCTGGAGAGTTGGTGTAGGAGGGAGGGCTTTAAATTCCTGAGGCATTGGGACCGCTTCAGGGGGAGATGGGACCAGTGCAAACCGGATGGGTTGCACCTCAACAGCGCCGGAACCAATATCCTCATGGGGAGGTTTGCGAGTGCTGTTGGGGAGAGTTTAAACTAGCTTGGCAGGGGGATGGGAACCTGAGAACAAATTCAATAGGGAAGGAAGTAAAGCTGAAATTTGAAAGCAAGAATGCAGAAGGTGAATCTGTAAGTCAGAGGAAACAAGGGTTAGTAAGTAGTAATCAAGGAGGTCTTCCTGTGCTAAATGTTATGTACTTCAATGCAAGGAGTATAGCGAATAAGGTGGATGAGCTAAGAGCACAGGTAGATACTTGAGAGTATGACATTATAGCCATTACAGAGACATGGCTGAAGGAGGGGCAGCTCAATATTCCTGGTTACAGGATTTTTAGACAGGACAAAGAGGGCAGTAAAAAGTGGGGGGGAGGGGGGGTCATGGTATTGATTAAAGAAACTATTACAGCTGTGAGAAGAGGTGATATGTTAGAGAGATCATCAAATGAGGACATGTGGGCTGAACTGAAAAATAAAAAAGGGGTGAGCACACTGCTAGCCATGTATTATAAACTACCAAAGAGTGGGTGGGAGATAGAAGAGCAAATATGTAGGCAAATTTCTGTGAAGTCCAAAAACCATAGAGCGGCAATAGTAGGGGATTTCAACTATCCTAATATTGATTGGGACAAATATAGTGTGAAGGGAATAGAGGGTGCGGAATTCCTAAAATGCATTCAAGTGAACTTTTTTAGTCAGTATGTAACAAGCCCAACACGGGAGGGGGCGGTTCTGGATTTAGTTTTGGGGAATGAAGCTGGGCAGGTAGAAGGGGTATCAGTGGGAGAGCACTTGGGTGCCAACGACCATAATTCAGTCAGATTCAAAGTAGTTATGGATAAGGACAAGAATAGACAAGGAATAAATTCCCAAATTGGAGAAAAGCTAACTTTGCTAAGTTGAGAAGTGATTTGGCCACAGTGGGCTGGAAACAGTTACTTGAAGGTAAATCAGTGTCGTAACAGTGGGAGACATTCAAGGAGGAAATCTGGAAGGCTCAGGCCAAACATGTGCCCTTAAAGAAAAAGGGTGGGAACAACAATTCTATAGCCCCCTGGATGTCTAGGGACTTATAGGGGAGGATAAAGAAAAAAAGGGAAGCTTATGTCATATACCGATGGCTAAATACTATAGAATCTCTGGAGGAATATAGAAAGTTCAGAGGAAAAATTAAAAAGGATATTAGGAATGTTCTTGGCAAGTAAAACCAAAGAAAATCCAAAAATGTTCCATAAATATATTAAGAGCAAGAAGATAACTAAAGAAAGGTTAGGGCCTAATAGAGACCGTGAGGGTAATGTGTATGTGGAGGTGGAAGATGTTGGTATGGTTCTTAGTGAATACTTTGCGCCTGTTTTCACAAAGGAAAGGGGAAATGCAGATGCTGCTATCAATGAGGAGTGTGAAATTCTGGATGAAATAAACATAGTGAGAGAGTGTGATATTTTCACAGAACACAGCACACACAGCCCCTAACATGGCAAGCAGCTCTCTCGGAAGCCTCCGGAATCTGCCTGGCTCTGTTTATTATTAACTCTGCAGTTGCAGTACACAATATGTCCACATCCACAGTGTGGAGCTACAAACATTACAAGCTTACAGACATTACACTTCTCCCTCCTTAATGAAGAAGCCATCATAACAAACATCATACATAACTTTCATGTTTATACATAACACAGGGTATAGACTTATTTTTTTCCATATTTACAGATTTAACTTTACCACTTGTTTTCTGTTTCGAAGAGGATACCTTCACTCACGAACTGAACCTTCCAAACATGGTGTTGAATCTAAACGCATTCGAGGCTCATCCTGAGGAACATTTTCCTCCACGGAATTTCCTTGATTTTCATTTGAACTCACTCTAACTTCAGGCTCTTTGTTTTCCTGACTCGGACTCAGACTTTCATTCTGATTCTCTCCTGGATTTGTTTCCAGTACATTGAATTGAAGATTTGCTACTGGTGTATCAAAACTATCTGATGAGTCAGAAATAATTGAATCATTCCCACCTTCAACTCCTTCCATGTCTGTAGGTAAAATATGATCAATATGAACCTAACCTGTCCATTATCAAACATCTTTACCAAATATGTGCGAGGACCACATATCTTCACCACTCTTCCTGGTAACCACTTTAACCATTTATGGTGATGGTTCTTCACTCTCACCTTCTGGTTTAATTTCACACTTCTCTCCTTTACTCTACCTCTATCATGATTCTCTTTCTGTCTTAATTGTGTCTCTTCTACGGACTGTGCCAAATTTCGTTTTAACAATGAGAATCTGGTTCGTGGCTGTCGTTTGAGAAACAACTCTGCTAGTGTTCTACCAGTAGTTGTATGAGGAATATTTCGATATGTAATCAAAAAATTAGCCAATTTGTGATCCAATGACAACTGTCGTTTCCTTGGATTTGCATCTAACATTTGTTTTATGAGGGCACGTTTTACAATTTGTACAGTGCGCTCTGCTACACCATTCAAAGCAAGATGGTATGGTGGAACCTTGATATGTTTCACACCATTTTTGCTCGTGAACTGTGCAAATTCTTCTGAACGAAATTGTGGTCCATTCTCCGAAACAATTTCTTCAGGGAGGCCAAATTAAGAAAATAATTTTCGTAAAATGTCCAATGTTTTACTTGTTGTTATTTTCCACATTGGAAACACCTCAACCCATTTCAAATGGCTATCAATCACAATGAACAATTGTTGTCCTTCTAACTCAGCAAAATCAATATGTAGCCTTTGCCACACCCTGGAAGGCCATTTCAATGGCTGTAATGGTACTAGTGATAGTTGCTTGCTTACCGATTAACATGTCGTACACTGACACACGATATACTCTATATCTTTATCAAGACCTGGCCACCATAAATAACTGCGTGCAAAACTCTTGGTCAAGCACATTCCCAGCTGCTGGTCATGGAGGTCTCCTAATAATTTGGACCTGAATTTATTTGGTATAACCACTCTTGCACCCCACATGATACAATCTTTATCGACTGATAATTCATTGCTACGAATGAAGAATGGATGTGTATCTTTGTCTGTTACCTGGTTTGGCCATCCATTTGCAATATACTCATACACCTTTGACATCACTGGGTCACATTTGGTTGCTCTACCAATCTATTCAGCTGTGACTGGCAGTTCATCAATGTATGAAAAATAGAACACTTCTTCCCTATCAGGTGTAACTTGTGATGGGGAAGGCAATCTAGACATTGCATCAGCATTACTGTGATCAGCTGATCGTCTGTATTCAATATCATATGTATATGCTGACAAAATCAAAGCCCATCTCTGCATTCGGGCTGCAGCTAATGTTGGAACTGAGGATTTTGGATGGAGGATTGCTGTTAGGGGCTTATGGTCCATAACGATGGTAAACTTATGACCATACAAGTATTTGTGAAACTCCTTGACCCCAAAAATTAATGTCAAAGCTTCCCTTTCGATTTGTGCATAATTACTCTCACTGGCACTGAGAGTGCGTGAAGCAAAATAAATTGGCCTCTTCTCCCCACTATATGATACATGAGAGATCACTTCCCCAACTCCATACGGAGAAGCATCACATGCTAGCTTAATCTCCTTAGATATGTCATAGTGAACTAACATGGTGCTCTCTACCAAGTTGCTTTTACACTCCTTGAATGCTGTATCGCATTCTTTTGACCACTTCCAATGGACCTGTTTTTTCAATAGTTCATTCAGTGGATGTCATACTGTAGCCAAATTTGGTAGGAACTTCCCATAATAGTTCAAAAGACCCAAGAATGAACGAAGTTCAGTAATATTCCTGGGAGTGGGTGCATTTCTAATTGCATCCAATTTTTCCATGTTTGGATATAAACCATCTTTGTCTACTCTGTACCCTAAGTACTCCACTAAGTTTTTAAATAACTCACACGAGCAGACACTCGTACTCTGTGCTTCTCTAGCCGTTTGAGGACTTCATTCAATATGTTATTATGAATTTGCTTATTTGGTGCTGAAATTAGTATGTCATCCAAATAACATACTACCCCTTCAATACCTTGCAAAATCTGATTCATCACCCTTTGGAATATGGCAGGGGCGGAAGACACTCGAAACAGTAGCCTATTAAATTGATATAGGCCTAGATGAATATTTATAGTCAAACATGACTTGGACTCCTCATCTAGTTCAAGCTGTAAGTAGGCATTCGTAAGATCCAGTTTTGAGAAGATCTGACCACCTGTCAGTGTTGTGAACAAATCTTCTATATTCGGCAATGTATTGGGGACATTACCCTCCACAACCTGGTTTACGGTTACTTTATAATCACCATACAATCTTACCATCGAACTTAGGTACAACAACAATGGGTGTAGCCCAATTACATCGATCTATCTTACAAATAATTTTCTCAATCTCTAGTCTTTTGAGTTCTTGCTCAACTTTCTCCTTGAGTGCATATGTTATGGAACATGGCTTGTACTAAACCGATCTAGTGTCCTTCTGTACCCTGACACTCGCCTTGAAGCCTTGGATCGGACTGCCCGTTTCGCAGAACATCTTCGGATACTGCTTGATAACCTCATCCGTTGATGAAAATCTCGCTTCCACACAGAAAATCTTAATCCAATCCAGCTTCATTGAGCTCAACCAATTTCTTCCGAGTAAGGCAGACTTGTCTCCTTTCACTACTATTCGAGGCAAGTTCTGAAATTGATCTTTATATTTCACCCGTACGGTGATACGACCTACCACAGGAATTTTCTCTCCCGAGTAGCCTCACAGCTCCAACTTGGATTTCTCCAGTTGGAAATCACGCAATTTGTCAAGGTATAGTGACTCCGGTATTACACTCACGGATGCACCCGTGTCAATTTCCATTGGTATCTTAATTCCCGCAACATCTATGTGGATTTTGATGCTTTCCGAATCGCTATCCGTTAACCTCGTGCTCCTGATGACATGTAACTCTAACATCTCCTCATCCTGTTGTTGTTCTTCCATGCTATGTAGTCTCTTGGGATTTCTACTCATAGCTTTGAACGCTTGACTCATAGCTTTAAAAACTGGCTTACCCTTCAGTCAGCATGCCTTCGCAAGATGCCCAGTCTTTCTGCAGAAGAAACACTCTGGCTTCACGTATGGACAACTTTGAGCAATGTATTGTCCCAGGCACCTATAGCACGACTCCGACGCTCTGTTAGAATTTCCAGTTTCTGAGACTTTGGGCCCCCACCGTCTTTACTTTGAACCTGCAGGTGATTTACCTCGGTTGACTGACGACCGTGATCATTATTTAATTCTCAGGAATATTGTTCGGCCATGCCCATCGACCTCGCTGTCTGACAAGCAATCTCAAAAGTTAAGTCATCCGTTGTCAATAACTTTCTTCTGATCGCATAATTTTTCACCCGACAAACAAAATGATCCCGTAATGCTCGGGTTTGAAAGTTTCCAAAATTACAATGCATCGATAGCTTTTTTAATGCTATGATGTAATCACTGATATTTTCATCAGTCTTTTGATTCCGAATCCCAAAACGATATCTTTCAGCACTTTCTAATGGTTTGGGGTTATAGTGCTGCTCCAACTTCGTTAAAATCTCTAAGTGTTGTGTCCTTTGGCTCGTCAGGCACAAACAGATTTCCAAGGGTTTTTTACAAAGTCGGATCCGCCTCTGATAAGAAGATCGCTTTCTTACGTTCCAACACAGCCCGGTTCTGGACTGCATTGTCTGGAACTTCGATTATGTTATTTGCAGTGAACTACATTTCTAGCCGATCCACATACGCTTTAAAACGTTCCCGGTCATGTCTATATTCCTCCAAATGTCCGATTACACCTGCCATTTTAATCTCTAGCTGTTCACACTGTGTGCTGTATTTTGCCTCGGATTTTGTAGCTTTTTCCCAAAGACAGAAACTTCCAAAGTCTCTCTGTCGGCTGGCTGAATCCTTACCCAACAAAATTTAAGCTTTAAATCATCCGAAAAATCCCATCTCATCGCCAAATGTGATATCTTCACAGAGCACAGCACACACAGCCCCTAACATGGCAGGCAGCTCTCTCCAAAGCCTTCGGAATCTGCCTGGTTCTGTTTATTATTAACTCTGCAGTTGCAGTACACAAAATGTCCACATCCATAGTGTGGAGCTACAAACATTACAAGCTTACAGACATTACAGAGAGGAGGTATTAAAGTATTTAGCGGCTTTGAAAGTGGATAAATCCCTGGGCTCGGATGAAATACATCCCAGGCTGTTGAGCGAAGAAAAAGAGGAAATAGCAGAGGCCTTGACCATCATTTTCCAGTCCACTTTGGATTCAGGTATGGTGCCGGAGGACTGGAAGACTGCTAATGTAGTACCCTTGTTTAAGAAGGGAGAAAGGGATAGGTCGAGTAATTACAGGCCTGTCAGCCTTACCTCAGTGGTGGGAAAATTACTCGGAAAAATCCTGAAGGACAGGATAAATCTACATTTAGAAAGGCAAGGATAAATCAGGGACAGTCAGCACGGATTTGTTAAGGGAAGATTGTGTTTGACTAACTTAATTGAATTTTTCGAGGCGGTATCCAGGAGGGCCGATGAGGGTAGTGTGTACGATGTAATGTATATGGACTTTAGCAAAGCTTTTGATAAGGTCCAACATAGCAAACTGGTCACGAATGTAAAAGCACATGGGATCCAGGGCAAAGTGGCAAGTTGTTTCCAAAATTGGCTTAGAGGGTAATGGTTGATGAATGTTTTTGCGACTGGAGGAATGTTTCCAGCAGGGTTCTGCAGGGCTCAGTAGTGGGTCCCTTGCTTTTTATGGTATACATTAATGATCTAGATTTGAATATAGGGGGCATGATCAAGAAGTTTTCAGATGACACTAAAATTGGCTGTGTGGTTGATACTGAAGAGGAAAGTCATAGACTGCAGGATATTTGATCTACTGGTCGGGTGGGCAGAATAGTGGCAAATGGAATTTAATTTGGAGAAGTGTGAAGTAATGCACTTGGGGAGGGCTAATAAGGGAAGAGTATATACATTAATTGGTAAGCCACTTAGAAGTGCAGATGAACAAAGGGACTTTGGAGTGCTTATCCACAGATCCCTGAAAGTAGCAGGCCAGGTGGATAAGGTGGTTAAGGAATGCTTGCCTTTATTGTCCGAGACATAGAATACAAGAGCAGGGAGGTTATGCTTAAATTGTATAATACATTGGTTAGGCCACAGCTGGAATACTGCTTGCAGTTCTGGACGCCGTATTATAGGAAGGATGTGATTGCACTGGAGAGGATGCAGAGGAGATTTATGAGGATGCTGCCTGGAATGGAGAATCTTAGCTATGAGGACAGATTAGATAGGCTGGGTTTGTTCTCCTTGGAACAGAGGAGGCTGAGAGACCTCATTGAGATGTACAAAATTTTGAGAGGCATTTATATTGTGGATAGCAAGGGCCTATTTCCCTTGGTGGAAGGGTCAATTACAAGGGGGCATAGGTTTAAGGTGGTTGGTGGAAGGTTTAGAGGGAGTTTGAGGGGAAACTTCTTCATGCAGAGGGTGATGGGGGTCTGGAACTCACCGCCTGGAAAGGTGGTAGAGGCAGAAACCCTCATCACATTTAAAAGGTGATTGGATGGACACTTGAAGTGCCTTAACCTGCAGGGTTATGGACCTGGAGCTGGTAAGTGAGATTAGACTGGATCATCATCATCATAAGCAGTCCCTCAGAATCGAGGAAGACTTGCTTCCACTCTTAGCATGAGTTCTTAGGTGGCTGTACAGTCCAATACGAGAACCACAGTCTTTGACACAGGTGGGACAAACAGTCGTCGATAACCTCTTGTTGGCTGGCACAGATAAGATGGTAAGTACTTCAGGGAATCTAATATGGCCAGAGTGATCTCCTGGATTAGTTTTGATCACCTGGATGGGTCGGAGAGGAATGTTCCCAGATTTTTTTCATAATTGGCCTGGGTTTTTATCTGTTTTTTTGCCTCTCCCAGGAGATCGTATGGCTTCGGGTGGGGTGGAGTGTAAAATGTTGTGATACATGGAGTATCGCAGTTGTGGGAGGGGGCGGACTGGTTGGGCTGGATGCTCTTTACCTGTCCGCCATGGTTCATTGTTCATAGATTTATATGCAACCTTCAAAGCTGCTGACCGAGAGCCGTGTGGCTCTTTGTTGGCCGGCACGAACATGATGGGCCGAAATGGCCTCCTTCTGCGCTGTAAATTTCTATGTTTCTTGTTTCTAAATGACGTTTTCCTTATTGTTGCATTGTGTATATGGTTAATGCTCAATCTCTGGGGATAAGCTTCATATTTTGCCATCATAGTCTACTCGACTTAAATCTGCAGTTTATACCATAATTAAATATATAAGGCATGGGTTATTTCACTGGCTATAATTTGCATAATTTATTCATCTGGAGGGACTGGGACTGTTTGCCTGCTATATACTTGATCTCCAACTCTGTGACTTGGTGGGTTGTTAATATTTCAAAAATAATAAATGTACTTGAAATCACAGCTCTGCAGATGAATACCTACAGTGGGAGCACTGTCCTTACTTCAGTCCATTGGGAAGGACAGGAAGGCTATTGAACATGAAACATAGAAACATAGAAAATAGGGGCAGGAGTAGGCCATTCGGCCCTTCTATCCTGTGCCGCCATTCAATGAGTTCATGGCTGAACATGCAACTTCAGTACCCCATTCCTGCTTTCTCGCCATACCCCTTGATCCTCCTAGTAGTAAGGACTTCATCTAACTCCTTTTTGAATATATTTAGTGAATTGGCCTCAACAACTTTCTGTGGTAGAGAATTCCACAGGTTCACCACTCTCTGGGTGAAGAAGTTTCTCCTCATCTCGGTCCTAAATGGCTTACCCCTTATCCTTAGACTGTGTCCCCTGGTTCTGGACTTCCCCAACATTGGGAATATTCTTCCTGCATCTAACCTGTCTAAACCCATCAGAATTTTAAATGTTTCTATGAGGTCCCCTCTCATTCTTCTGAACTCCAGTGAATACAAGCCCAGTTGATCCAGTCTTTCTTGATAGGTCAGTCCTGCCATCCCGGGAATCAGTCTGGTGAACCTTCGCTGCACTCCCTCAATAGCAAGAATGTCCTTCCTCAGGTTAGGAGACCAAAATTTTACACAATACTCCAGGTGTGGCCTCACCAAGGCCCTGTACAACTGTAGCAACACCTCCCTGCCCCTGTACTCAAATCCCCTCGCTATGAAGGCCAACATGCCATTTGCTTTCTTAACCGCCTGCTGTACCTGCATGCCAACCTTCAATGACTGATGTACCATGACACCCAGGTCTCGTTGCACCTCCCCTTTTCCTAATCTGTCACCATTCAGATAATAGTCTGCCTCTCTCTTTTTACCACCAAAGTGGATAACCTCACATTTATCCACATTATACTTCATCTGCCATGTATTTGCCCACTCACCTAACCTATCCAAGTCGCTCTGCAGCCTCATAGCATCCTCCTCGCAGCTCACACTGCCACCCAACTTAGTGTCATCCGTAAATTTGGAGATACTACATTTAATCCCCTCGTCTAAATCATTAATGTACAGTGTAAACAGCTGGGGCCCCAGCACAGAACCTTGCGGTACCCCACTAGTCACTGCCTGCCATTCTGAAAAGTCCCCATTTACTCCTACTCTTTGCTTCCTGTCTGACAACCAGTTCTCAATCCATGTCAGCACACTACCCCCAATCCCATGTGCTTTAACTTTGCACATTAGTCTCTTGTGTGGGACCTTGTCGAAAGCCTTCTGAAAGTCCAAATATACTACATCAACTGGTTCTCCCTTGTCCACTCTACTGGAAACATCCTCAAAAAATTCCAGAAGATTTGTCAAGCATGATTTCCCTTTCACAAATCCATGCTGACTTGGACCTATCATGTCACCTCGTTCCAAATGCACTGCTTTAACATCCTTAATAATTGATTCCATCATTTTACCCACTACCGACGTCAGGCTGACCGGTCTATAATTCCCTGTTTTCTCTCTCCTTCCTTTTTTAAAAAGTGGGGTTACATTGGCTACCCACAACTCGATAGGAACTGATCCAGAGTCAATGGAAGGTTGGAAAATGACTGTCAATGCATCCGCTATTTCCAAGGCCACCTCCTTAAGTACTCTGGGATGCAGTCCATCAGGCCCTGGGGATTTATCGGCCTTCAATCCCATCAATTTCCCCAACACAATTTCCCGACTAATAAGGATTTCCCGCAGTTCCTCCTCCTTACTAGACCCTCTGACCCCTTTTATATCCGGAAGGTTGTTTGTGTCCTCCTTAGTGAATACCGAACCAAAGTACTTGTTCAATTGGTCCGCCATTTTTTTGTTCCCCGTTATGACTTTCCCTGATTCTGACTGCAGGGGACCTACGTTTGTCTTTACTAACCTTTTTCTCTTTACATATCTATGGAAACTTTTTCAATCCGTCTTAATGTTCCCTGCAAGATTCTTCTCGTACTCCATTTTCCCTGCCCCAATCAAACCCTTTGTCCTCCTCTGCTGAGTTCTAAATTTCTCCCAGTCCCCGGTTTCGCTGCTATTTCTGGCCAATTTGTATGTCACTTCCTTGGCTTTAATACTATCCCTGATTTCCCTTGATAGCCACGGTTGAGCCACCTTCCCTTTTTTATTTTTACGCCAGACAGGAATGTACAATTTTTGTAGTTCATCCATGCGGTCTCTAAATGTCTGCCATTGCCCATCCACAGTCAACCCCTTAAGTATCATTCGCCAATCTATCCTAGCCAATTCATGCCTCATACTTTCAAAGTTAGCCTTCTTTAAGTTCTGGACTATGGTCTATGAATTAACTGTTTCATTCTCCATCCTAATGCAGAATTCCACCATATTATGGTCACTCTTCCCCAAGGGGCCTCGCACAACGAGATTGCTAATGAATCCTCTCTCATTACACAACACCCAGTCTAAGATGGCCTCCCCCCTAGTTGGTTCCTCGACATATTAGTCTAGAAAACCATCCCTTATGCACTCCAGGAAATCCTCCTCCACCGTATTGCTTCAAGTTTGGTTAGCCCAATCTATGTGCATATTAAAGTCACCCATTATAACTGCTGCACCTTTATTGCATGCACCCCTAATTTCCTGTTTGATGCCCTCCCCAACATCACTACTACTGTTTGGAGGTCTGTACACAACTCCCACTAACGTTTTTTGCCCTTTGGTATTCTGCAGCTCTACCCATATAGATTCCACATCATCCAAGCTAATGTCCTTCCTAACTATTGCATTAATCTCCTCCTGAACCAGCAATGCTACCCCACCTCCTTTTCCTTTTATTCTATCCTTCCTGAATGTTGAATACCCCTGGATGTTGAGTTCCCAGCCCTGATCATCCTGGAGCCACGTCTCTGTAATCCCAATCACATCATATTTGTTAACATCTATTTGCACAGTTAATTCATCCAGCTTATTATGGATACTCCTTGCATTAAGACACAAAGCCTTCAGGCTTGTTTTTTTAACACCCTTTGTCCTTTTAGAATTTTGCTGTACAGAAACCAAGGTAGGTTCTTGTTATTGCCACTTACCAATAAACCAATGATGATCATGTAAAAATATTTTAAATCCTGGAGACTATGAGGCCGATTTTGGGGCTCAATTTTCCCGGGACATTTGCGCCATTATTTTGGCACATGCCGGTTTTTTAGGTTTATTTATTTTTTTCAAAGTTTCCCCCTGCGATCTGTGCCGATGTAACTGACTTAGTTACGATTTTTCTATGCCAGTTTTTTTTTACGTCATAGTTCTCTCATGTTTGCGCGGTTTATATAAATTTTCACAGTTTGGCCAAACGCTTTCCTCCTAGGTCGGCGTATCTGGCCACTCCCGAAAAACTTTCTGGGCACTTTAGAAAACTAACGCACTTTGGCAAATTGGCACTGAAAGACGGCACTGTTTTCAATCGAAGATTTTGGAGGGAGTCAAGGACACTGTAAAAATCAATAATAAACTTCAACTTTTTTTTACCTGTCAACATAGTAAATGGAAGTTTGTTGGACTACTCACTCACAGCCACC
The DNA here is from genome assembly GCF_044704955.1 of Pristiophorus japonicus. Taxonomy (NCBI): domain Eukaryota; kingdom Metazoa; phylum Chordata; class Chondrichthyes; family Pristiophoridae; genus Pristiophorus; species Pristiophorus japonicus. Next base: position 131,012,860 of record NC_091991.1, on the reverse strand, counting down.
ACCGAACATCTTGAAGCAGGGCTGGAGGGTCATAGCTTTGGCTGCCAGAATCTGCCGCACTCCCGGACACAGGGGCTTGTGGCTCGGCTGGAAAACAAGCCCGGGGCAGGGGGGAGGAGGGAGAGAGGTGCCGATCGGAAGGCTTATGCACTGAGCCTGGGGAGCAAGGTGCTGATCGGAAGGCTTCTGAAGACTGCAATGAGTGGAGGGGTGGGGGGGGCGATGGAGAGATGGAGAGAGAGAAGGGGAGAAGTTACAAGACTGCAATTAGTTAAGGGGGGGAAGGGAGAGAAAGGAGAAATCACAAGATCTTGGGTGTGGTCCATTCATACAGACCTTGGAGAGAGAGAACTGTGAACCTGTCCTGCCTGCTTTCTTGCCATTTTGAGCTTCTTTCAAAGGTAAAATTTAAGTATGGGGGCAATACTGACAATGCCATAACTTGTGCGAACTTTCTGCATCGTGGTGCTACATAGGAGACTATTGATTCGACGACATCGCATCAGGAACATAGAGCCCCGTAGGGTGCTGGGCAGGAGGCCTTACCCACATCGGGTGTATCGAGCCAGGGGTTCGTACCTGCACCTGAGTGATGCAGACTGTGTCAGAAGGCTGTGTTTCCACAAAGAAGTTGTAACTGAGATCTGTGAGTTGGTCAAAGCTGACCTGCAACCTTGAAGCATCAGGAGGACTACTTTGTCAATTGAAGTAAAGGTTACAGCTGCACTTTCATTCTATGCCTCCGGCTCATTTCAAGCTGCAACTGGGGTTATGTGCACTATCTCTCAACATGCAACACACGTCTGCATTCGCCAGGTGGCAGCTGCACTGTATGCATGGAGGAATGTCTTCATAAAGTTCCCAATGACCACCCAAGCAATCCATGACAGAGCTGTGGGCTTCTCCAGGATTGCTGGCTTCCCAAAGGTACAGAGCTGCATTGATTGTACCCATATCGCCTTGCGAGCACCTTTGGAGGATTCCAAGATGTACAGGAACAGAAAAGGCTCCCACTCTGTTAATGTACAGCTCGTGTGTGACGACATGTATCGTATCATGTCAGTCGATGCAAGATGCCCTGGAAGCACCCATGAAGCTGACAGTGAATACAACATATTGCACATTGCAACACGCACCATCATAGAGAGGACCATTGGCATTTTGAAACAACGTTTCCGATGCCTGGACCATTCCGGATGCTATTTGCTATACTCCCCTGAGATTGTCGGTCAGTTCACTGTTGTGTGCTGCATGCTGCATAACTTAGCCATCATGCGGCAGCAGCACCTGGTCGGAGAAGACCCACCTGCAGTGAGAGTGGCTAATGATGATGATGCGGAAGATGCAGATGATGAGCAGAAGGAGGATGAGGACAAGGAAGCCATGCAAATACCTGAGGCCGGAGCACGATGGCGGAGGAGGCCGGGCCATCGTGCCCCTTTAACGATTGCTCGAGACTTGCACCAGCAGTTCATCCGTGAACGCGTTGCTGCCTGAGGGCTCAGCGACAACTATTCCACATGGACCTTGTTTACTGTTTGGACCTGTTCTGTAATGTTGTGTTGTGTTAATGGAACAAATGATGGAAATTATTCTTGTTTACTTAAAAAGTTGTGTTAATAATCGAACAAAGAATGGAAATGATTCTTCTTGAGTTCCAAAAGTTGTGTTAAGAATGGAACAAATAATGGAAATGATTCAGTTTTAATGTAAAATATATTTTAGTCAAAAGTTTAACAAACAGTTCTTTTAACTTAACTTTAATAAAATTATTCTTCTATCAAACTTTACTTTAAGATCACTCTTTAAGATCACTTAAAAACTTTAAGATCACTTACAAACTTTTAAACTTGTAAATTTGCATAACTTACAAAAAACTTTTAATTTGAGAACAGTTACATCTGTAACAACAATAATAACAACAACAACAGCAGCAAAGAAAGGCTGCACCCATCTCTCCTCCACCTTATTCTGACCGCCCGCTGTGCTTGGTCTTGGACATTCCACCAGCCCTGCCCGCAGGCGGTGGTGCAGTGTTTCTGGGCTTGGTACCAAGCTTAATCTTTCTAAGATCTCGGTTAGTGCGCACCTGTTGAGAGGCGGGGCGATGGGGGAAGGTTAGGGTCAGCAACAGGTGACAAGTTGGAGGGCCCGGCTTTGGGCTGGTAGGGGATTGGAGTGGGAGTGGCAGTTGATTCTGTCAATGGGTGCAGGGTCTCGGCATGTTCCCTTATTGCAGCAGTTAACTCCAACCCCATGTGTCCTGACAGTGTCTCAACGACCTGCAACATTCCCTCCCTCATGTTGAGCAAAAATGTCTGAACTACCAGCAACATTCCCTCCCTCATGGTCAGTGACAGTGTTTGCAGTATCTCTGACATTCCCTCCCTCATGGTCACTATTCCCTCACTGATGGTCCCAGACATCGTTCCCATTTCTCATGTCATTGCTGTTACTTCTAACGACAGTACCGCTACCTCATCACTCACCCCACTGATGGCATCCAGGAGTGATCTCCGCACTCAATGACATCATCTCAACCACATCTGTTAGATCCTGCACCTCAGGAGAGCGCGGTCGAGCTCTCCTTCCCCTCCTCCCCATGGGCGTGGCTCGCACCCCGACACTGGGGCCCACAGCCTGGGACGGTGGGGCTGTGGATGTGCCTCACTGCACCACAACACTGGGACCCGCAACCTCGGAAGGTGGGGCCCTGGATGTGCCTCACTGCACCACACCACTGGGACCTGCAGCCTGGGACAGTGGGGCCGTGGATGTGCCTCATTGCACCACACCACTGGGACCTGCAGCCTGGGACAGTGGGGCCATGGATGTGCCTCTCTGCACCACAACACTGGGACCTGCAGCCTGGGACAGTGGGGTTCCTGTGGATGTGCCTCGCTGCATCCCACCACTGGGACCCGCAACCTCGGAAGGTGGGAACCACGGACTGTCCCACCAGCACTCAAACCACTAGTCACGGAAGAGGCTGTCACCGCAATGAGCGGCATCTCTTCCAAAGTCAGTAAAATAGTGGGGGCTTCATCCAGCTCTATCCCCTCCATCTCCTCCTCACCCCCATATTCTTGGTCTGGAGGGTTGGATTCAAAAATATTATCCTGTTCAGGCCGGTCCTCATCTGAATTTTCTTCTACATCGTCAGCATCGGCCTCAAGTTCTTCAAAATATAACAGAACACAGACAAATGGTTAGCAGCAGAGGAGGTGGAAGGGTGGGTGGCATGGGTAGGCTCACATAGCGCACGCCAGGCAGCAGGCTGATTTGAAGGACCACGATGAATGATAGCACATTGCATCAACCAAAGCATAGCTGATGGAAACATCCCCATGAACCGAAGCATGGCTAGCCCGCGCAGTACTTTAACATTTAGCAAAGCCAGACTGTGGAATTTGCAGGACTTACCCTCTCCCTCGAGTGTGGGCCCAGCTTGTGCAGTGGTGGTTGCTTTTCTCCAGGCAGGACCCATCAAAGCAGCGACCCTCTCTTCCAAGGGCGTCAATGGCTGCAGATTTGCCGGGTCTCCTCCTGTTCGAGTTCTTTCTCGTTGGTTGGTGCCACTTTCCTCTGCAAAGTTGAAAACTTTTTAGAGAGCATGTCTTTCTGCTGAATGGGACATATACAGCTGGTCACATTTACAATTGCAATAGCATTGAATAAATGAAAATATTACTTACACTATCTACTTGAACAAGGTCTTGCCACTTCTTTTTGCTCTGGCCTCAGATCTCGTGATGGTCACCACTGCGCAGTAATCTTCTGCAACTTGGTTTCCAGCGTTTCTTTATTTCTTTGGGTGGAACTTTTATGTGACCTCTGTTGATGTCCAACTCCTGCTATCTGCCCTCAATCACAGTAACTTGTGCCTCCACTTCATCCTGCAAGAAATTCTTGGTCCTTGCACCACGTTGCATCTTGAACTGCTGCAACTGCAATTTTTCCAATGCTCTCACATAGCACTCCTTCTCTCACACACAACTGGCTCTTTAAAAATGGCCAATTGCCAACTCGGAGCTGTACCGATCATGTGCGTCCATTGCAAAGACGTTGGAAACGTAACTTTTTTTCTGCGCATGCGCAGAAGGTGCGGCATCGTTTTTTGGTGCAGACAGCAGGCTCCCAGCTGACTGTGTGAGAAGGAAGAGGACTTGACCAATATTCCTGGTTCCAACTTGTAATGTAATTGTTTCATGGGTTCTTTGCTTAAAAATTCATAGCAACACATTTCTATTAAGAACTAGTTGGTTAATTAGCAAAAGATTTAACAATCACACGACACATTACCAGTTCATCCACCGGGCTCACAACCACTGCCCTCATTGTGGATCCCCTGAACCCAACTGCCTGGGGTTTTATTGGGTCTTGTGAACATCATGCGACTGGCTAAGTCACTCCCAACTCAACAGCTTCACAAACCTGTGAGCACACTTACCGGTGCGTACATTACATGTCATGTTTGTAACCTTCACATAACTGTAACCCTTATGTAACAACACTGTACACTGTATACACCTGAATAATGCACACCTTGACCACAGAGGGTGAACTTGTGGGAGACACTCCTCGCCTGGTCACCCAGGTATATAAAGGGAGGTCCCACGCAGGGTCAGCACTTCTTGGTCCTGGGAATAAAGATTCAGGTCACGTAGTGACTTTGTCTGCAGTACATGCCTCGTGTGATTTTATAGTAAGGTGTAAGGACACCACATTACATACCTCATTTTCATGTAGTGGGTGAGCTACAAGCACAAAATTCGCTTGGGATGGGCACTCACCCAGTAGGGGGTGGCACATTGCTTGCTGCTGCTGGCTCTTCAGCATCTTACAGGTGCAGTGCTCTTTTTGTTGACTACACCAGCAATTAGTCTAAAGAACTGTGGAAAGATGTGCAGGGCAATCACAGGACCTGGAGACTGCCTAGGTTCTAGGACACAGTCATAGAGATTCCAGCAGAGAGATATTCTCTTTACCTCAAATGATTGATTTGTGCTATGATGTGTTGGAGAACAAGCTTGTCAGCAGGTGACACAGCATGGCAATACCACTGGCCTATATACCACGACCTGGTGCAGTTCTGAAATAACTTCAATAGCCTTACCAAGTATGCTAAACTGGAGGCCTCCTTTTCATATCTCTCCTGCTTTTTTCTCATCATGACGACGCTTCTTTTGCATCTCCACAATCTCTTATTTCGTTGGCTTCTTTCCCTGGTTGCCCTTCATGCTTGTGCTTTCTGCTTTTCTTCACACTCTGAAAGGCTATGCTCCTCTACTTCTACCTCATGATCAAGCTGACACTTCTTCTGGTCATAATGCCTGCTTACTGTAGTGTGCATGATAAAGACTAAAAGCCCTTTCCCCACAAAGCAGTTTTTTTCTCCCTTCTACTATTCTTGCAGGACAAGTTTGCAGATAGGAAGAGGGAGTCAAGTTGCACAGTGAGAGTGCCTCCCTATCTCCAGACTCTCACCCCTTCTAAAGGGGCCACCTCAAAGTCTTGGGCAATTGGAGATGGCAAAGCTGAAGATCTGGTCCCAGATCTGCCCCCAATTCAGGCCTTCAATGGGAAATCTACCCAAGTTGTGAGAGTGAACCCAATTGGAATTTCAGGCTCTAAGGGGGGAAAAGTTTTGCACACCAACTGAATTGTCGGTGTCATCGGCAACTCGAGTTAACAGCCGCCAAAAATGGCCACAGCGCTAACGTTGAAAAGTCAGATCTGCAGATTGACGATGTGGAGCACAGCTCTAACTGACCATTGAACACCCTCCTGGTGGCATTAATAGAGGCCTCCACCCAAAGTTCACGTCCACAGTCGGCGTTGCTGCTTTTTACAGTCTCTGGGAGCGAGGCTGTGGAATTCAAAGGGCATTGTGGGCAATTAAAGGGGCTAGGAATTAAAAGGGCAATGCATTCAACACTAATAACAAAATTAAATCGTGAAGATATGCATTTTCATCCATTACTGCCTTTCAAAATAAGCATAAACATTAAAAATACAGGTTGAACCCTCCCCTTATCCAGCACCCTCAGGACCTGGCCAGTGCCGAATAAGGGATTTTGCTGTATGAGGGGCAGTCATGTGTTTGCAACTCACTCCCAGCCTCAAGCCATTTCGACCCTCTGACACCTCTGTGCTCACACACATTGTTCACACTTGGCTCGACCGAGCACAATGGATTAGACAGGGAGAGTGAATCTTCCTGCTTGATTTGTCCCTGTGCCAGTGTGGGGAGACTCCAGGAACAACTCCAGGAGTGGGACCAGCAGCAACTGGAGTTCGTGCTGGAGCAGCAGTTCCTCGTCCCCTTCCCCAGCAACGCTTACACCAGCCCTGGGCACAGCGCAGGGAGACGATGCTGATCGACACCTCACCTGGTCGAGGAGCCAGCACCACACAAAAGGAAGGTAAGTCAATGGAGTCAGCGAGTCGGCGGCCCCGAGGTATCGGCTCCGAAGTTGGGTACATTTATTGTGGGTCTGTTGAGATTGAAATGTGCCGTGCAAGTGTAAATGGGCAAGTTTTTTTTTACATTGATATTTTTCGAGGATTTTGAACAGCCGCGTCTGCGCATGTGCAGGGGGTCAACACTGCAGAAGAGGTCCTCTAACCACAGGGGGCACGAGGCCCTCCAGAAAGAACGATGTGGGACCAGATCATCAAGGCCATCACTGCCAGCAGTGCCGCCCCCACGACCTGCCTCCAGCGCCCAAAGAAGCTTCATGACCTCAGACCACTGGTCAAGGTCAGTGAACGCATCTTCAAAAGTCATCTCCTACTGCATCACTAGCCTCACACACTGCTTACTGCACAACTCCCCACTCCATCACTCACCTACCAACAATCTGTATCAATCACAAGGTAGATCTTCCATTCCTAGCCTCACTTCACCACCTTGAAGGAGACAGTGCAAGCCATTCTTGTCAGGGGCATGGCTGAGCCCTTGGCCAGCGGTGGGACTGAAAGGATATAAGATGCAGGTATCCTCATACATTATCCTCCTTCTGGCATACGCCTCTTGCATTCCACCCTCCCATCATCACGACTGTACCTTTGTGCCTTCCTCATTTCACACACCCAAGAAATGCAGCCTGCCCAGCCGGTGGGTGACCAAGAAGAGAGAGAAGGAGAAGATTGATTTGACACTCTCAGCCACCAGCTCCTCAAGGTCAACCAGCAAGGCCATCTGTAGTGTCCTCCACTAGAAGTCAGCAGCCTTCCACCAGCCATGCTGCAGCCAATGGGGTAGCACTGCGTGACAGCAGTAGGATAGACAAAGGCTCATACAAGACAGTCCCTAAGCTAATCCATAAGGGTGATGAGTTGAGTTCATAATATCATATTGGATTGGTAGATGTATAAAGTTGGATTTCAAAGTGTGCTTTGTGATGGCTTTTATTTCAGCATCGTGGTCAGTAACAGATGGAAGGTACGGTGTGGGATAAATGTTGAAAGGGGAATTGGGGTTGTGGTCACTGGGATCGCAAGCGGATGATTCCATCCCACATATCCCAACCACAAAGGGGCTGCCTACGATGCATCCTTCCATCTGATTCCTCCTCTTCACCTTCCTCCTCTTCACCGTCCTCCTCTTCTGTGTCTTCCTCTTCCCCTTATGAGGGGATGCTATAACTCTGAAATGCCAGTACAAAATGCTGGAAATACTCAGCAGCTCAGGCAGCATCTTGACCTGGGACGTGAACTCTGTTTCCCTCTCCATGGATGGTGCCTGACCTGTTGAGTACTTGCAGAGGCCTTCATTTTCCATCTGAGGCCCTACAAGCATCCAGGAGCACTTTCTACACAATTAAAAAGTGTTTAACATCTATTGCAAGCCACTACTTTAATAAAAATCCAGTCCAAAAGCTTAAATCCAAACTTACCTGAGTGATGTGTGTGTCCCTTTACTGAGTGCTGACATCAACACTGTTTGCCTGCTTGCACGCCGGGTTAACTTGGCGTGCTTAGGTCCCAGCGCTAAATTCAGCACTCGGGTCGAAGTTCGGATTGGTGACGTTAAGTCGACATTGCACGCCGATTGCCATCACCATGCTGCCATTTTCTCCAGGGTGCTGCCAGTTACCGGCAGCGCAAAGGGCGGACTGAAAATGGCAGCCGCCACGGGACCCACCAGCACCTGGCAAAAGAGTAGCAATTGCTGTTTTAGCACCATTTCATGGCACTACAGAGTGGCGCTGAGGAGATGAATATCTAGCCCTAAGACTCTGCAGTAAAGAGTGAACTTCAGAGCTTTGAATGGTTGGTCACTGACTCACCCTTCAACAGAACAGTCATTATCAAAGTGTGGTGGAGCAGGAGCACTGGAAGAAATATTTTTCTGGACTCCTTTTTATACCTGAAGAAAGTCTGAAGCTTGATGAAAAGGTACTTGTGGACTTATTCTAGATGTTACATAAGAACATATGAAATATGAGCTGGATTAGGACATTCGGCCCTTCGAGCCTGCTCCGCTATTCAACAAGATCATGGCTGATCTTCTACCTTAACTCCACCTTCCAGCACTATCCTTATATTCCTTAGTTCCCTTAGTTCCCAAAAATGTATCAACCTCTGTCTTGAATATATATTCAATGACTTAGCATCCACAGCTCTCCTGGGTAGAGAATTCCAAAGATTCACAACCCTCTGAGTGAATACATTCCTCCTCATCTCAGTCCTAAATGGCCAACCCCTTATTTTGAGACTGTGACCCCGTGCTCTAGATTCCTCAGCCATGTTTTATATACATTTATTGTGCTGTATAGTAATTGCCTAATATTTTTCTGTAAATTGTTTTAATCATAAATAAGTAAATAAGGGTTAGTGCAGTGACTATGTGCAATAGGGATTTTTTATGGGTTATCTTAATGTTTTAGAGGTGAAGATGTACTTAAAAGGAAGATTTAGAACAATTATATAGTGAAATAATGTAGTTCATTTTTAACGTGAGGCTCTTCACATCAATTGCTCTTAACTAGCATAGACCAGTATGTGTTGTCCAATTTATTAGTATCCATTTTTCATTCACTTCATAGGAAATTAAATTAATTGAAATTAAAAGGCTTGTTTATCAGATTTAGTTGCTTGATTGAATTTTTCCATCATGGTTTGAAATAGCCGTTTACACTGTGCACGTAACTTACTGAAAGTCAGATAATTGTAATTTATACCAATTAATCTCTAATCATTGTGAACTAATGTACATGCTATGGGGTTTTACACTCCAATTTTTCCTGCAAGATTAGTTGTCATATAAATACTTTATGACATCAATTCAGATTACCATTGATATTTTAGATTGATCAATTTTATTTTCGGGAGCCAGAATACTAAACAGCGGGTTTGTACGTATTGTCTTGTTTCTGTTATGTATTTGCCAGAAAATCTTCCAGTCCCAGTAAATAAACACCTTTTTAACCATTTCTACCGTTAGAATAAATCCTATTTGTTTGTCATGATTTTTAACATTGTATAATTTATTATCTCTTTGCTCATACTCATTTCTTGAATATAATTTGCTCTATTGGGTTAAATGCACAGGTCCTGTAGAATTTACAGTAATTTTCCTCTCTGTATTATTGGCATAAAGGGTATTGTACTACCAAAGGAGTAGACTAGGCAACAGAATCAGCAGCTTAATTTATGGATTACCTTCCAATTTTTGAAAGGCAAACACAATGAGGTGTTTGGTATTTTCATTTAATGTCTAAATTTTACATTTTATGACATAAAGGAGGCACTAAATAAAATAAACAAAATGTCTACACCTAAAACATTAAAATATCTCTTTTTACAAATGCTGAAAATTGTGTAGTGTATTCCCAGCATCTTGTGTTTGTATAGGGTGTCAAATTTATCTGTTTTGTCTTCTAACACTGCTTGGGACGTAAAAGTGCTATATTAATAAAAGTTGTTGTATTTCACCTATGGCCTTTTTTGCAGATAAATCAAGACTTTTCCCACACAAACACAAAAGCAAAATACTGCGGATGCTGGAATCTGCCTTGGGGAATTTCCCAAGTTGCCTCCTCAGAGCATTTGTGATATTTTTTCCCATGAAGCGCACCTGCTTCCATAGCCTGATGGTTGGGGTTCACTTTCAATTCCAAAATATGATGCATAGTGTTTCAGTTTTTTAACAGACAATCAAGACCATAGTTGGGCTGCAGTTGGAGCATTGCGTACAGTTTTGGTTATCCCATTGTAGAAAGAATGCAATAGCAATGTAAGGGCTACAGTGTAGATTGACTGGGACATTGCCAGGGTTGAGGAGTTGTAGTTCTGAAGAAAGACTTCAGGTGTTAGGTCTTTTATCACCAGAAAGTTAAGGGGTGAGCTGATGGAAGTCTTGAAGACTTTGAAGGGATCCGATAAGGAAATGGTTACAGACTGCTTCCACGAGCCCACAATAGGGCATACATTGAAGGTAATCAGAAGAATTAAAGGGGAAACTGGAAAAAATAATTTGCAGTGGATGGTTAGACTGTGAAATTCTCTGTCACACAGCACCGTCGAGTAGGATCCAGCAATTCATTTAAAAGGAATTAGATAGCTGTTTTAAAAAGTGGTCATTAAAGGCCTCGAGGAGTGAGCTGCAGAATAGGATCTGATTCACACATTAGCACAGACTTAATTGGTTGTTTTTCTCCATGACTTTGCCCCTCCCCATCTCTGTAACCTTCTCCAGCACTACAACGCTCCGAGATCTATGTGCTTCCCTGATTTTCAGCGCTCCACCAATGGTAGGCGTACCTTCAGTTGCGGAGGCCCTAAGCGCTGGAATTCCTTCCCTAAACTTCTCCATCTTTCTACACTTAGAGTACTGCGTACAGTTCTGGTCGCCATGTTATAAAAAGGATGTGGAGGCACTGGTGAGGGTGCAGCGATGATTTACAAGGATGATATCAAAAGTGCGAGGGTATACATATCAGGAAAGGATGAACAGGCTGGGTCTCTTTTCTCTTGAAAAAAGAAGGCTGACAGGTGACCTAATAGAGGACTTGAAAATTATGAAAGGTTTTGATATAGTGGATACAGAGAGAATGTTTCCACTTGTGGGGAAGACCAAAACTAGAGGCCATCAATATAAGATAGTCACCACAAAATCCAATAGGGAATTCAGAAGAAACTTCTTTACGCAGAATGATGAGAATGTGGAACTCGCTGCCACAGGGAGTGGTTGAAGCGAATAGTATAGATGCATTTAAGGGGAGGCTGGACAAGCACATGAGGGGGAAGGGAAGAGAGGGTTATGCTAATAGAGTTAGATGAGGAAAGACGGGAGGAGGCTCGAGTGGAGCATAAATGCCGGCATAGACTGGTTGTGCCGAATGGCTTGTTTCTGTGCCATATATCCTATGTAATCCTATGTAATCCTATGTACCTCTCTCTCCATCTTTAGGATGCTCCTTAAAACCTACTCCTTTGACCAAGCTTTTGGCCACCTGTCCTAATATCTTTTTATGTGGCTCGGTGTCAAATTTTGTTTGGTAATGCTCCTGTGAAACCCCTTGAGATGTTTTACGACACTAAAGATGCTATATAAATGCAAGTTGTTGTTGTAACTCTGTACAATTCAATGAAGTAGTTTCTTAATCTTTTTTATAGCCTTATAATCTTTGCCCATCCTTTCTTTTTTAAATACATATACACATACACACACAAGCCCTCTCACACGTATGCGGTGCATATTAAGCAGTAATTTGAATTATATTTTGGTCGTGACTGAGTTTTTTTTGCACACGCTAATGAACCTGGGAAAAATCCAACTCTGCTTATTTTTTAAATATGAATGAAGCAGATTTAGCTGAGATGCAAAATGGAACTACAGACTCACGTTTTCATGCATCCAAATGTTAAACAGAAAGTGTGAATCGTCTTTAAATGTATATTTATAGCTTCATAATTATTGTGTAACAGTGATATCTGGTTATAAAGAGAATGTGGGAGAAATTTGGGTAATTTGTGCTTCCCATTAGTGCCCACAGGGGCGCGCTAACGGGGTGCAAACGATTTTGCGATTGGACGTGGCGCCGTTAATGATTCCTGCTAAATTTAGTTTACCGGCAGCGGTAACATGTAGCTGACATCACCACCGCAGTGCAGCGCCCCTTTGGCGCCCTGGACCTTAAATTGGGTATCGTCCCCTGAAGCTGTGCGAGGCGATGACAGGGGACGCGAACCGGGCGGGCGGCCGCTAGCGGAGCGAAAGTTGAAGGGGAGGTGGCCGGCTGTTGGTTAAAAAATAAGACGGGTTTTCTTGTGCGCCCCGTTGCCGCTTTGGACCGGTCAGGCCGGCACTCTGCTTGAGGGGCTGATCGCGCGGTACCCCTGCTCCCCTGTGGGCCAGTTGGACCCTTTCATTAATGCAGAGTATGCAGCCTGGGCCCTTCCCTTTAATTCAGGGAAGAGCGCCTCCTATGAGGCAGCGCTACGCGGCCCGTCGTGCACCCTATTGTGATTTAGCGCTCCATCTCCTTTCGGGGGTGGTAACACCAATTCCTCGCAAGAGGCAAGACTGCCTCGTGAGTGTCACCACCCCCAAATGGGGGGCACCCGAATTTTTAGGGCTAACAAATCGGTATAAGCCGGTTTGAGGCGGGGACGCCGGCTGGTCACTAACTTTAGTGCCGGGCGATGTTTACCGCCTCTAACCGGAATATTCACATTTAGCGTCCCAAGAGGGGAGTGGAGCGCTAAGGGAAGGTTCCACACCCCCCTCTTAGGGCGCTAACCCTGATTCCTGGGGTGTTATCGCGGGAGCGCTGCTGAAGTTCTGGCGCTAGGAAACCGGCATTCCAGCGTCTAAAAGGGAGGTCAGCTGGACCAGCCGAAAAGTTAAAGCAAAGCCAAGGCAGCTAAACAACAGTGTCCAGCATCTAGGAGAGATGCATTCATGAAAAAAAAAATCATTTTAACTGCCCACCTGTTCCCCCTCGGACATAGCGGCAGGCACTATGGGGGCATTGCACACTCGGTGACGTCACCAGTGGGTGGCGCTAGAATGCGCAGTGCTAACTGTTAGCGCCGGCGGTAAACTTCCACTGAAGGTCGGGGAAGCCGCTGCCTACACGGCGCTCGGGCGGTAAGAGCTCAGTGGCCCGTTAGTGTCCCTCTCGGGCGCTAACAAGTGGCGTTAAGCAACCAAATTTTTAGCCCATAGAACCTAAAGTTTAAAGACCGTCTTTAAAAACAAATATTGTAGTAAAACCATGACTAGAATCATGATATATAACCAAACAATTGAACTAGTTATGATTTGGAACATGGCCACATAGAATTATAAAGCGCTGATATGTTGTATTCTTTTGGTGGCAGGTTTAAATCCCACAGTAGCAAGATATATATTTTATGAATGAACGTTAATTCAGCTTCTTGATCACCATTTCTAGCAGGAAAATGTGCAATACATAAAATAACTCAGTATAAAATACAATACAATATATTTGTCAAAAACAAACAGCATCTCCTAGTGATGTACTGAGCTACAACATTCTTAAATGCCAGAAAGTGATGTTTCCTCGAGGGAAGATAGGTTTTGGTGCACCTGGCAGCTCGGGGCAGCCAATACTGTTGCAACCTGAGTGTAAAGCACTGACAGACTATCTATCTTTGTCAATCAGGACAATCCTTAGAGGCTGAGGAATGCTGACAGAAATGTATTGCAGTTTGAAACACCACAGAGATTCCCATTTCTCCAGCACTTCGGGGAAAAGGAAGCTACTGAGGGATCTAAGAGGGTTTTCTGGTACACACTTAAAACGAGAAATAATAGAACCTTTTGACAGACCCTATTTATTAAACAGCCAGTTGGCCCAGCTTCACTGTAATGCAAACCTATTAAGATCTAAAACCCAAATATTCCTTTTTACTATGATCTAGCATATCTCTAAAACAATTTATTTTAAATACAATCAATACCATTACATAATGCAGGTTTTAACGAAGGCTTATCCCATGCACACACATGTTCAACCAAAGGGGTAGAAAGTGTGTATCCAGTGCTATTATCACTTGGCATCTGGACACAGGAGCATGGACACAGCAGCAGGAGACATGGAAGTGAATAGTAAATACAAAGCTATGTTTTGTTGCAAACTGCTAATGAAATAAACAGTGTAATGAAATAATATGGAAGTGGAATTAAACTGCATGTCTTCCAGTTGCTTCATCGAACACTATATCAACTGAGGAGAGAATTGAATTCAGTGCCGCAAAGGTGCACTTAACTGGAGCATGCACGAGTCGCAGATCTACGTCATCTAATTATCAGAGTCTTTCTGATTAGGAGAAGATTATACTGCTGCAGATATCTGAAAGTCATGATTGTGAGTTTTATGCCATGATGGCTGACTAGCAAGTGGGAAACTGTGCTCCTGGATTTTACCGGCTGCAGCAGTGTTTCGACTTGCTAATGCCTGACTTACTGTCTCTGGAAAACCTCCTCAGATGGTTCTCTGTTCCTTTAGAGCACCTGATTTATCTTACAGAGCAGCAGTTAAAGTTGATGCGGCAATTGGTATCAAAGGCTATAAAATAAAAGGGGCTACAAAACGTTGTAAATCCATTGGGTTTTGATGGGAGGAGGGACTTCAGTTATGTGGAGAGACTAGAGAAGTTCCGATTGTTCTCCTTAAAGCAGAGGGGAGAAACACAGAGAGGTTCAAAATCATGAGGGGGTTTGATAGAATAAATAAGGAGGAGCTGTTTCTGCCGGCAGGAGGGCTGGCAACCAGATGACACAGATTTAAGATATTTGGAACAGGAACTAAAGGGGAGATGATGAGAATGTTTTTACGAATCGAGTTGTTATGATCTACAATGCACTGTCTGAAAGAGTGGTGGAAGCATATTCCATGGTAGCTTTCAAAATGGAATTTGATCGATACTTGAAAATAAAACAATTGCAGGGCTGTGAGGAAGGAGCAGAGAAGTAGGACTTGATAGTCATTGCAAAGAACCGGCACAGGCATGATTTTATGAAAGCAATGACAATTAGTTATTATACTAACATAAATTCTTAAAACTAGGTATGTCTAGCCCTAGAAATATCGGATAGGCTTTTGAGTTAAACGAAAGCTCCTGTCGATCTATTTCTCCAGCAACAGGTCCAAGGTCTCAAGAGTCTGTCTGAGTCTGGAAGCTCCATTGACTAACAACACCAACAACTTGTATTTAAATAGCACCCTTAAAGTAGTGAAATGTCCCAAGGCGCTTCACAGGATTATTATGAGATTAAAATTTGACACCGAGCCGCATAAGTAGAAATTAGCGCAGGTGGTTAAAGAGGTATGTTTTAAGGAGCTTCTTAAAGGAGGAAAGAGAGGGATAGAGGTGGAGAGGTTTAGACAGAGAGTTCCAGAGCTATCTCTGATGGAGCATAATCTGAATAGAAAACTGTATTTGCAGCCAGAAGCCTACACTAAACTCATGAACTAGTAGTGGGGAGTTCAACTGTTCTTCTGGGAATAGTAGCACAAAAATTGATATCTTGAATGAGAGATTGACCTATCTACCTCCATGTGTTCAAGAGGAGGGAACTAAAAAAGCTTCTGAGGAGTCCGACCTACTTGGGTCTTATACCTAAGAGTTAAGGTCGTATACTTAGATCTTAGCCCTCCGAGCAGATACAGAACTTTCAGGTGATCTAACAAGTGAAACATACTCTGTGATAGGTCAGGTTACACATAGTCCGGGGAGGAGCAGGTAGACAGGACAAACAGACTTTTCTTGTTCTACATTCTCTGATGTTATCCTGCCACAAAATAACAGAGGAGCATTGTCCACAGCCTACAATGTCCTACTCTGATCGAAGCTGTAGTAGGAATGAAATGCAGCATGAAAATATTTTGTATCAGTCTTTACAGTAGAGGACACGAACAATATTTCAACAGTGGATAGTCAAGGGGCTATGGCGGGGGAGGGGGGCGGGGGGGGGGGGGAACATTACACAATCACAATCACTAAGGAGGTGGTACTTATTGTGTTCCTAACACAGATGAGGTTGTACACAGGGAGGTTAAAGTAACAGTGACCTCAGTCTTTAATAAGACACTCCAGAGTGAGGAACAGGTCTTAGTGGCTGGCTTATATACAGTGCTCCCAAGGGATGCTGGAATCCCTTGGGACTTCAGGGGATCAGTTCCCTGGTGGCGGAACATGGGAGTGCATGCTTTACAGATACACAACATCACTCCCCCGCCAAAGTCAAAGTGAAAACTATTTACAAGGTGAGGCGGTCGGGAGCCTTTCTTTCCCTGGTGGACCGCCTCGGTACTGGTGTGTTTGCTGTGCCCTCGCTGGACTGGCGTGTTGTTGTCTCCGCAGGGCTGCTAGGTGAGCCTGGCCTTGCTAGGCTGTTGGGTGTGATGGGTTCGATTTTCTGGTCCGGCGTGGTGTCGTTGATCTTTTGGGTGTGTGTTGAGGGCTCGAAAAAGGTGGTTTCTGCTGTTGGTTGTTCAGGGCAGTCTGTGGACCGCAGCCTCGTTTGGTCCAGGTGCTTTCTGCAAATTTGTTCATTGTCTAGTTTGACTGCAAACACCCTATTCCCTTCTTTAGCTATCACTGTGCCCGCGATCCACTTGGGACCATCTCCATAGTTTAGCACATACACAGGGTCATTCAGATCAATTTCCCGTGACACAGTGGCGCGACCATCGTTTACATTTTGTTGCTGCCGCCTGCTCTCGACCTGATCATGCAGGTTGGGGTGAACCAGCGAGAGTCTGGTTTTAAGTGTCCTTTTCATGAGTAGCTCAGCCGGGGGCACCCCTGTAAGTGAGTGGGGTCTCGTGCGGTAGCTGAGCAGTACTCGGGACATGCGGGTTTGGAGTGAGTCTTCTGTGACTCATTTAAGGCTCTGTTTGATGGTTTGTACTGCCCGCTCTGCCTGCCCATTGGAGGCTGGTTTAAACAGGGCCGAGGTGACATGTTTGATCCCATTGCGGGTCATGAATTCTTTAAATTCGGCACTGGTGAAACATGGCCCGTTGTCACTGACCAATATGTCAGGCAGGCTGTGGGTGGCAAACATGGCCCTCAGGCTTTCAATGGTGGCAGTGGCATTGCTTCCCAACATTATTTCACATTCAATCCATTTTGAAAAAGCATCCATCACAACCAGGAACAATTTACCGAGAAACGGGCCCGCATAGTCGACATGGATCCTCGACCATGGTCTGGAGGGTCAGGACCACAAACTTAGTGGTGCCTCTCTGGGCGCATTGCTCAACTGAGCACATATGGTGCATTGCCGTACACAGGACTCTAAGTCAGAGTCGATACCGGGCCACCAGACACGGGGTCTGGCTATTGCTTTCATCATTACTATACCCGGGTGCTGTGGAGATCCGAGATGAACATCTCCCTGCCCTTTTTTGGTAGCACTACACGGTTACCCCACAACAGGCAGTCTGGAACGGCTTGATTAGCTCTTGCATTTCAATGGGGATGTTGGCCCAGCTCCCATGCAGTACATAGTTTTTTACTAGGGACAGCAAAGGATCTTGGCTGCTCCAAGTCCAAATCTGGCGGGCCGTGACAGGTGATTTATCATTTTCAAACGCTTCCATGACCATCAACAAGTCTGCGGGCTGCACCGCCATCAACAAGTTTGCAGGCTGCGCCATTTCCACCCCCGTGATGGGCAATTGTAGCCGACTGAGAGCATCCGCACTGTTCTCGGTGCCTGGCCTGTGACAGATGGTATCGTTATACGTTGATAGCACGAGTGCCCACCTTTGCATGCAGGCTGAGGTATTAGTATTTATCCCCTTGTTTTTAGCGAACAGGGATGTGAGGGGCTTGTGATCGGTTTCCAGTTCAAATTTGAGACTAAACAGGTACTGATGCATTTTTTTACCCCGAACACACATGCTAATGCCTCTTTCTCAATCATGCTGTCGGCCCTCTTGGCCTTCGACAAGCTCCTGGAAGCATAGGCGACAGGTTGCAACTTCCCCGCAACGTTAGCTTATTGTAATACACACCCGACTCCGTACGACGACGCATCACATGCTAGCACAAGTCTTTTACATGGGTAATATAATACAAGCAGCTTGTTGGAGCATAAAATGTTTCTGACTTTCTCAAAAGCAATTACTTGTTTTTTTCCCCATACCCAGTTCTTACCTTTGCACAATAACATATGTAGGGACTCTAAAAGAGTGCTTAACCCCGGTACGAAGTTACCAAAATAGTTGAGGAGTCCCAGGAACGACCGCAGCTCCGTGACGTTCTGTGGCCTGGGCACGTTCCTGATAGCCTCTGTCTTGGGGTCTGTGGGCCGAATGCCGTCCGCCGCGATCTTTCTCCCCAAAAACTCCACTTCTGTTGCCATGAAGATGCATTTCGACCTCTTCAGCCGCAGCCCTACGTGATCCAGTCGCTGAAGGACCTCCTCCAGGTTTTATAGGTGCTCGACGGTGTCCCGACCCGTGACCAATATGGCATCCTGAAAGACCACCGTGTGTGGTACCGACTTGAGTAGGCTCTCCATGTTTCTCTGGAAGATTGCTGCAGCCGACCGAATTCCAAACGCATCTGTTGTAGATGAACAATCCCTTGTGTGTATTGATGCAGGTGAGGCCCTTCGAAGACTCCTCCAGCTCCTGCGTCATATAGGCCGAAGTCAGGTCAAGCTTGGTGAACGTCTTGCCTCCTGCCAGCGTCGCAAATAGGTCGTCTGCCTTAGGTAGCGGGTACTGGTCCTGCAGCGAGAAACGATTAATAGTTACTTTATAATCGCCGCAAATCCTGACCGTGCCATCGCTTTTGAGTACTGGAACAATTGGGCTGGCTGAATTCCATTGGGGAGATGATGCCCTCGCGTTGCAGCCTGTCCAGCTCGTTTTCTATTCTCTCCCTCATCATGTGAGGTACCGCTCGCGCCTTGTGGTGAATGGGTCGTGCCTCTGGGACCAAGTGAATCCGCACCTTCACCCCGGAAAAGTTTCCAATGCCTGGCTCAAAAAGGGAAGGAAATTTGTTAAGAACCTGGTTACACGAAGCCTCATCGACATGTGATAGTGCTCAGATGTCATCCCAGTTCCAGCAGATTTTGCCCAGCCAGCTCTTTCCAAGCAGTGTGGGGCCATCACCCAGGACAATCCAGAGTGGCAGTTCGTGCACCGTGCCCTTGTAGGTGACCTTGACCATGGCGCTGCCCAGGACAGTGATAAACTCTTTGGTGTATGTTCTCAGTTTCGTGTGGATGGGGTTCAGGGCTGGTCTGAATGCCTTGTTGCACCACAGTCTCTCAAACATCATTTTACTCATGATGGATTGGCTAGCGCCAGTGTCCAGTTCCATGGATACGGGTAAGCCATTCAATTTTACGTTTAGCATTATAGGTGGACATTTCGTCGAAAATGTGTGCACCCCGTGTATTTCAGCATCTGCTTCCACTCTCTGAGGCTCAAAATTGCTTTGATGCACCATGGACCGATTTTCATCTGCCACGTGGTGGTTAGCAGGTTTTGCAGAGCTTGCAGCTCATTTGCAAGCTCGTTGGAGGTGCCCCATTGTTCCACAGCTCTTGCAAACATACCCTTTGAAGCGGCATGAATAGGCTAAATGGAAGCCTCCACAATGCCAACAAGGTGTGAATTGCCTTGCATTCATCCTTTGTTGGGAACTCTGAATCATCTGGGTCACCTGAGGCCTGCTGGCAGTTGCAGACTCGTGGGTTCTGCCCTGTACATTTCTGCTCGCAAACACAGTTCTAGTTACTTTATGAACATTGCTAGCACTTGTGTGCTGAGAGATTTGTTTGGTGTTATCACTGGTGGACATAAACGCCTGTGCTATCACAATGGCCTTACTGAGGGTCGGTGTCTCTACAGTCAAATGTTTTCGTAGGATGGTCTCGTGGCCAATGCTCAGTACAAAAAAGTCTCTGAGCATTTGTTCCATGTAGCCATCAAACTCACATTGTCCTGCAAGTCGCCTTAGCTCGGCGAAGTAGCTTGCCACTTCCTGACCTTCCTGAGCACATGTAGAATCGATACCTCGCCATCAGCTCTCCCTCGGGTTAAGATGCTCCCGAACCAGTATATACAGCTCCTCATACGACTTATCTGTGGGAGCCAGAAGAGTCTTCATGAGGCTGTAGGTCAGTGCCCCGCAGACTGTGAGGAGGACCGCTATCCTTTTTGCAGGGCTTCCTTTTCCATCCAGCTCGCTGGCTACAAAGTACTGGTCTAGCCGCTCGACATAGGCTTCCCAGTCCTCACCCTCCGAGAACTTCTCCAGGATGCCCACAGTTTGCTGCGTCTTTGCGTTGGATTCATATTCTCGTCGCCAGTTATTGTGTTCCGAACACAGATGAGGCTGCACACAGGGAGGTTAAAGTAACAGTGACCTCAGTCTTTAATAAGGCACTCCAGAGTGAGGAACAGGCCTTAGGGGCCGGCTTGTATACAGTGCTCCCAAAGGATGCTGGGATCCCTTGGGACTTCAGGGGATGAGCTCCCTGGTGGCGGAACATGGGAGTGCATGTTTTACAGATACACAACAGTACTCAGTAAGATAATGGGACTAAAGGCAGATAAATCCCCTGGACCTGATGGCTTGCATCCTAGGGTCTTAAGAGAAGTAGCAGCAGAGATTGTGGATGCATTGGTTGTAATTTTACAAAATTCCCTGGATTCTGGGGTGGTCTCAGCAGATTGGAAAACTGCAAATGTAATGCCCCTATTTAAAAAAGGAGGCAGACAAAAAACAGGAAACTATAGACCAGTTAGCCTAACTTCTGTGGTTGGGAAAATGTTGGAGTCCATTATTAAAGAAGCAGTTAGAAAAGTATAATTCAGTCAGGCACAGTCAGCGTGGATTTATGAAGGGGAAGTCACGTTTGACAAATTTGCTGGAGTTCTTTGAGGATGTAGCGAACAGGGTGGATAAAGGGGAACCAGTGGATGTGGTGTATTTGGAGTTCCAGAAGGCATTTGACAAGGTGCCACATAAAAGGTTACTACACAAAATAGAAGTTCACGGGGTTGGGGGTAATATATTAGCATAGATAGAGGATTGACTAACTAACAGAGAACAGAGAGCCGGGATAAATGGTTCATTCACTAGTTGGCAACCAGTAACTAGTGGGGTGCCACAGGGATCAGTGCTGGGACCCCAACTATTTACAATCTATATTAATGACTTGGAAGAAGGGACCGAGTGTAATGTAGCCAAGTTTGCTGATGATACAAAGATGGGAGGAAAAGAAATGTGTGAGGAGGACACAAAAAATCTGCAAAAGGACATAGACAGGCTAAGTGAGTGGGCAAAAATTTGGCAGGTGGAGTATAATGTTGGAAAGTATGAGGTCATGCACTTTGGCAGAAAAAAATCAAAGAGCAAGTTATTATTTAAAAGGAGAAAAATTGCAAAGTGCTGCAGTACACAGGACCTGGGGGTATTTGTGCATGAAACACAAAAGGATAGTATGCAGGTACAGCTAGTGATCAGGAAGGCCAACGGTATCTTGGCCTTTATTGCGAAGGGGATGGAGTATAAAAGCAGGGAAGTCTTACTACAGCTATACAAGGTATTGGTGAGGCCACACCTGGAATACTCCATGCAGTTTTGGTTTCCATATTTTCAAAAGGATATACTTGCTTTGGAGGCAGTTCAGAGAAGGTTCACTCGGTTGATTCCGGAGATGAGGGGGTTGACTTATGAGGAAAGGTTGAGTAGGTTGGGCCTCTACTCATTGTAATTCAGAAGAATGAGAGGTGGTCTTATCGAAACGTATATGAGGGGGGTTGACAGGGTGGATGTAGAGAGGATGTTCCCACTGATGGGGGAGACTAGAACTGGAGGGCATGATCTTAGAATAAGGGGCCACCCATTTAAAACAGAGATGAGGAGAAATTTCTTCTCTGAGGGTTGTAAATCTGTGGAATTCACTGCCTCAGAGAACTGTGGAAGCTGGAACATTGAATAAATTTAAGCCCGAAATGGACAGTTTCTTAAACAATAAAGGGATAAGGGTTTACGGGGAGCAGGCGGGGAAGTGGAGCTGAATCCGTGATCAGATCAGCCATGATCTTATTGAATGGCGGAGCAGGCTCGAGGGGCCATATGGCCTACTCCTGTTTCTATTTCTTATGTTCTTATGTAACAATCCCCTATTTACAGCTGCGTTGAAGGTTCCATAGACAGATATATCACAAATATGTATTTTAAAAATCAAAACTTTTCCTTCTTTCACTTGAATAGAGTGAAACTCTGTAAAGTGTAGAACAATAAGATTTTTTTGAATCGTATAATGTGGAGAAATTCAAATAAAACATATAACTATTAGATTAATGATGCCCATTAGCAAAGTTATTTTTTTCATTATTCGTGTAATATTTCATAGGCCAGTAAACTCTTGTCCAATCAGTAATAATAATTCTTCTCTTGGTTACATTATAAATGTGATTGTTTGCAAATTAAATTACTTTATTGATTTCAATGATGGTTCATAAATAAACAAGAATAGACTGAATCTTCAACAAAAATAGACCTTTTGGATTTATGTTGCAGTGCAATATACTTTATAGTGAACACCACACATAGAAAGACTTGCATTTATATAGCACCTTTCACGACCACCAGACGTCTCAAAGCGCTGTACTGCTAATGAAGTACTTTTGGAGTGTAGTCATTTTTGTAATGTGGGAAACATGGCAGCTAATTTGCGCACAGCAAGCTCCCACAAACAGTAACATGATAATCACTAGATAATCTGTTTTGTTATGTTGATTGAGGGTTAAATAAATTCTTACAGGGCTTGACATGGTAGATGCAGGGAGGATGTTTCCTCTGGCTGAGGAGTTTAGAACCGGGGGTCACAGCCTCAGAATAACAGGTCAGCCATTTAGGACTGAGATGAGAAGAAATTTCTTCACTCAGAGGGTGGTGAATCTTTGGAATTCTCTACCCCAGAGGGCTGTGGAGGCTCAGTCATTGATTCAAGACAGAGATTGATAGATTTTTGGATATTAAGGGAATCAAGGGATATAGTGATTGTGCAGGCAAGTGGAGTTTAGGTAGAAGATCAGCCATGATCTCATTGAATGATAGATCAGGCTTGAGGGGCCGAATGGCCTACTCCTGCTCCAAATTCTTCTGTTCTTAAGTTATGTTCTAAGT
Organism: Pristiophorus japonicus; assembly: GCF_044704955.1. Lineage (NCBI taxonomy): Eukaryota > Metazoa > Chordata > Chondrichthyes > Pristiophoridae > Pristiophorus > Pristiophorus japonicus. Next base: position 130,989,709 of record NC_091991.1, on the reverse strand, counting down.
ATGATGTCAGAAGTTTACAGTAAGATGCCAGACTTTAAAAAGAGATATAGTGGCTTTCCTGTAGCATGGTTCAATGTAAGTTGAGGTTATACTGTTCTTGGGAAAGTTCGTGGGCCACCCCAACCTCCAAGAGAACACTACCACAGGTTGGGGCTGTAAAAAGAGCTGGAGCATGCCACTGCAGCTCCCAGAGTGAACCGCTCCAAGTGTGCGATGGCTTCGAGGTGATATCATCAGGACCCAGGTTGTCGTTTGGAGCGAGGGCAGGAGCATCAACCAGGCCCTGGTAAAGCAGAGGAGTGGGAAGGTCGTGGTGGACTTGCGACGAGTGATTGGGGCGGAGGAGTGATGAGAGATCGTGGCTGAGATTTGGTGGGTGACCGTGACAGAGGTTCGGCGAATGTTTGGTGCGGAGGTGTGGCGGGAGATCATGGTGGAGGTGCGGCGAGTGTTTTTGTGGCAGAGGAGCGGTGAGGGATCATGGTGGAGGTGTGGCGAATGCTTGTGGTGGACGAGTGGCGAGAGATCGTGGCAGAGGTGCGGCGAATGAGGGTACGGGGCTCAGAAGAGCCGAGGGCCCAGGGGCAGCACGGGCCTGCCAGCATTGCGATATGTGCGCGCACTAGGTCCGTGCAGCAGAGCAGGTCTCCACTGGTTGACCCTTGCCACTGGACCAAGACCTAGCTCTGTCAAGCCCGTGTGGTGGCTGGTGTCCAACAGTCACCACACATTAAAAAAATCCACACACAGGCATCTTCCACCCCCTCAATTAGAGTTCAGGACTGAAACATCGGGTCCTTCATTGAAATATCTGTGAACTCATGTGGAAGCAAGTCATCCTCGTTCAAGGGACTGCCAATGATGATGAGTGGCCAGGACACCAGCGATAACTCCCCTGCTCTTCAAAATAGTGCCATGGGATCTTTTACGACCACCTGAGAGGGCATCAGTTTAACGTCTCATCTGAAAGACGGCACCTCTGACAGTGCAGCATTCCCTTGGAGTTTCAGCCTAGATTTACGTGCTCAAGTCTCTGGAGTAGGACTTGAACCCACAACCTTCTGACTCAGAGGCAAGAGTGCTACCCACTAAGCCACAGCTGGCAGAACACATCCTGGGAAGCCCTTTATACATATTTATTAAAATATTTTAACAAAAAGCGACAATACATGATAAATAATAAACAAAGCAAATATGTACAATAAAAAAGACAAATGTTCAGAAAAGACTTGCATTTATGTAGAGCCTTATCATATCTGTTAAATGGCCCAAAGTATTTCACATGAACTAATTACTTTGAAGTGCAACCATAGCAGCCATGTTATGCCTGTGTGTCAGTATTTGAATGAGTGATGGGAGAGGCAATAATAAGCAATTCATGGTTTCATGCTGAAGCTTAGGGAAGACATCCAGCATCTATGGTATCCTCCCTCACCCTGTGTTGTCTCTGGAATTCTCAAGTTGTGACCAACTTGGCACAAAGCTTTGCGCAGAGCTTGGAGGCCATCCTTTCCAGCATGGAAGTGGTGGCCAACTCCGTTCACACACCTGTGGACCCAGCCATGATACAGCGTCTGATATCTGATGTCTCAGCTTCCATTGCAGCACCAGCAGCCGCCATCCAGCCAACAGGCAAAGTCAGTAAGGGAATGCACAAGGGTGATTAGTTGATGTTAGATTGCAATATGGCAAGATTTCATTTCTAAATTTGGTTTGAAATATTTATTTCCTGGTGGCTTTTAGTTTTGCATTGTAGCCAAATGGATGGTCAGTACAGAGGGAAGGTAAGGTGTGGGACTGTTGGTGAATAGATAATTGGAGTTGCAGTTACCGGTATCACACTGTAATTAGTTCTTTAAAGACAGTCAGTGAGGAAAGGAACTGTTTCGGTTGCCTTCTCCCTTCCTCTTCCTCCTCCTCCTCAAGCTCCTGCTCCTCAGCTGCTCACCATATAGCTGGTCACAAGGACTCTCCCCTTATGATGGCGAGGTTGTGCAGCATTCTGCAGACCACCACAAATCTTGACACCCGATCTGCTGAGTACTACTGGGCTTCTCCAGAGCGGCCCAGGCAGCAGAAGCATTGTTTCAGCATGCCAATGGTCTGCTCTATCACATTTCATGTGGCAGCATGGCTTTCGTTGTATGCATGCTGCCCATGTTTGCGTGGTTTGCGCCCCCTTTCTCATGAGCCATGTGATCAGTGGATAGCCCTTGTCGCCCAGTAGCCACCCTTCCATTTGACTCAAATGCACTCAAGTGGACTGCCACAGAATGATGGCAAGATACCGGGCATTGACCTGCAGGATTCATTGTATCTGGGCACACACCAGCTGGACGTTGAGGGAGTGGAATGCCTTTCAGTTCTGGTATATGGCAGAGTTGACATGCGGCACCTGCAAAGCAATTTGCGTGTAGACAGTGGCACCCTGCACCATGGAGAAACTGCAATCCTAGCAAAGCCATGTGTACGCTCCTCCTGCTTCTCTCCCGCAAGAGAGAATGAAATGTAATTAGCTCTCTTTGAATAGAGAGCCTCAGTGGTCTCGCTTACGCAACAGTGGACGGCAAACTGCGAGACGTTGCAAATATCTCCAGCACCGGCCTGGAAGGAACCAGACGCATAAAAGATCATCGCCGCAATTAGCGTTACAGCCGCTGGCAATGCGGTCCTCGCCCTGCTCTGAGGCTACAGTTGTGGCTGCAGCAGGTGCCAGGTTTCAGTGAGGACGTCCTTAGTGAAGCACAGATGTTTCACACATTTGGTTCTTGTTAAGGTTCACGTAGCAGAATTGCACCCTGAACACCCTGGGCAGATAGGGCCTCCTGCTGAGAGCCCTTCTCCCCCTCCTTCTCCTCCCTCTTCGAGCAGCATGTCCTGCTCTGCGTGGCCTCTGCTCATTCTCCCAATCATGCTGTAATCCAAGAGGAAGGCCTACTAATGCACCCATGTCTGGCAACAACTGGTTTATGCAGAAGCCTTAAAGTCAGCAAAAGGTTCTTCTGCCCCTGCCATACCACTTCCTGTAGACCTTTGCAACTTGAAAGAACTATGGCAAGCACCAAGCACTTGTAGCAAAAGCCAGAAGAAATCACTCAGCAATCATCAATGAAAGTAAAAGCTCATGGTATCCAGGGCAAAGTGACAAGTTGGATCCAAAATTGGCTTAGAGGCAGGAAGAAAAGGGTAATGGTTGGTGGGTGTTTTTATGGCTGGAATGATGTTTCCAGTGGGGTTCTGCAGGGCTCAGTGCTGGGTCCCTTGCTTTTTGTGGTATATATCAATGACTAAGACCTAAATCATCATAGGCAGTCCCTCGAAATCAAGGAAGACTTGCTTCCACTCTAAGAGTGAGTTCTCAGGTGATGGTACAGTCCAATATGGGAATTACAGTCTCTGTCACAGGTGGGACAGACAGTGGTTGAAGGAAAGGGTGGATGGGGAGTCTGGTTTGTCGCAAGCTCCTTCCACTACCTGCGCTTGTTTTCTGCATGCTCTCGGTGACGAGACTCGAGGTGCTCAGGTATGGGGGTATGATAAAGAAGTTTGCAGATGACATTAAAATAGGCTGTGTGGTTGATAATGAAGAAGAAAGCTGTGGACTGCAGGCAGATATCAATGTACTGATCAGGTGGGCAGAACAATGGCAAATGGAATTCAATCCAGATAAGTGTGAGGTAATGCATATGGGAGGTCTAACAAGGCAAGGGAATACACATTAAATGATATGACACTGAAAAGCGCAGAGGAAAAGGGAATCTTGGAGTGTTGGTCCACAGATCCCTGAAGGTAGCAGGCCAGGTAGATAAGGTGGTTAAGAAGGCATATGGAATACTTGCCTTTATAAGTCGAGGCATGGAATACAAGAGCAAGGAGGTTATGCTTGAACTGCATAAAACACTGGTTAGGCTGCAGCTAGAGTACTGTGTGCAGTTCTGGTGAGGGTGCTGAAGAGATTTACTGGAGAACTTTGGCTATGAGGAAACATTGAAAAAGTTGGGTCTGTTTTCTCTGGAACAGAGGAGGCTAATAAAATTATGAGGGGCCTGGATAAAGTGGATAGGAAGGACCGGTTTCCCTTGGGAGAGGGGTCAACAAGCGGGGGCATAGATTTAAAGTAATTGAGGGGAGATTTAGAGAAGATATAAGGCGAAATTTCTTCACCCAGAGGGTGGTGGGGGTCTGGAACTCACTGTCTGAAAGGGTGGTAGAGGCAGGAACCCTCACCACATTTAAAAGATACTTGTATGTGCACTTAAAATGCCGTAACCTTCAGGGCTACGGACCAAGAGATGGAAAGTGGGATTAGACTGGATAGCTCTTGGTCGGCCATCGCAGGCATAATGGGCTGAAATGGCCTCCTTGCGTGCTGTAAATTTCTATGATTCTAACTCATCATCGAAACGTGGATGACTTGCTTCCATGCCAAAAAGTGGTTGAGTTCACAGGTGTTTCAATGAAGGACCTGAACTACATCCTCAAGGGTGGAAGATGCCTGTGCCTGGATTTTTTTAACGTGTGGTGGCTGTTGCACATCAGCCACCACACGAGCTTGACAGAGCTAGGTCTTGGTCCAGTGGCAAGGGTTACCCAAGATGACTGGAGACCAGCTCTGCTGCATGGACCTAGTACGTACACATATCACAGTGTGGACTGGCCCGTGCTGCCCCTGGGCCCCTGGCCCCGAACTCACGCCTCCCCTGGGCCCCGATCACTTCCCTCCACAGTCTCTCGCCGCTCCTGCTGTATCTGCCCATGCTCCAATCACCGACCTGGATCTTGATGGCATCACTCTTCGCTGCTATCACCCTCCTGCACCAGCTCGCACTGTACCTTGCAATAGTACGTCTCCATGCTACCCATGGCCGCTGCTCGCCGCTCCTTTTATGGCCCTGACCTGTCGCTGATGATCTCTTGCAGGCCGGGACCTCATACCAGAGGCCAAAAGGCTGACGAGAGTTCAGCTCCTGCTCCTTGTCGCCATTCTCCTTCTTGTCCTTGTCCTTGCCGGCCGTCGGCTTCTCCTTGCCTTTCCACAGCGCCTGCTGTTTTTTCTTCGACGACTTTGAGTTCAACTAGCATGTAAGTAGTTGATGATCCATTTAAATAGCATTGGTGAGGTGTCCTTCCTGCTGCTGAACCCGTGCTCGGCTGTCCGAGGGCATTGGCTGGAGCATTGAGCTCCAAAATGGCAGCGCTGGTTGACATCATGATCTGCCCGCTCTACATACTTCCGGCGGACATTAGCTGTGTGCACGCTAATGCCTTCAGCAGATGGTGTCTGGTGCGATTTGTGGCAGAAGTGTGCATGCGCGCATCGAACGTCATTTTGATTCCTGAACAACACCCACAATGGGCGCTACTGTGCCCAATTTCTCACCCATAGAGTCTCAGACTTAGAAAATCAATCAGCCAGAATTTTACCTGCAAAAAGTTTTTCTTGTCTTGGAGTGCAGTATTAAGTCAATTGAGTTAAAACAATAATGGTCAAATTTTGCTGAAGTTGCTAACAAGTTACCCACCTCTTTTCTAAAGAGCAAAATGCAAAATCCTGCCACAACCCTCCTGCAAGAGACTCTTGACTTGAAACACTGTCTGTCTATTTCTAAGATTACACATTAATTGTATTGTTATTTCTCCCAAAGACCGCAGAAAGCTCTGGAGTACATCTGAGATCTTAAAATAATATATTACTCAGGTACACATAAACCTAGCGCACTAGGAAGATAGGAATGTAGGAACAGGAAGAGGCCATTCAGCCGCTCGAGTCTGTTCCGCCATTCAATTATATCGGGGGGGGGGAGGAGGAATTTGGGGGGGGGTAGTCAGCGGGAGCGTTCGGTGGTGGGTCAGGTGGGAAAAAAATATTCTGACAGCGGGTCAGGAACGCAGCAGGGGAGGCAATTCAGGTCAATGTGACCTTGTTAACAGCATGTAAAACAGTAGTTTGAGCTCACCATACCATTTTACGAGGTCACCCACAGCGTCCAGGCTGCTCGAGGATCACATCAGCTAAACAGGTCGGGAGTTGTGTGACCATGGAATCATCTCATTACTGGACAGCTGCAAATGTGCTATAAACGCTCCCAGCTCACAGCTGTTCCAAGCTCAGAAGCTGCTGCTTACTGCATTTGGAACACACATTGAGCTTTATGCAGGCTGCAAGTGTTTGGAGCAAACTCTCTATCCAGTGTCACCTCATTGGAGCAACCTCTCTCACCATTGACAGATCGCTTCTGAAATCTCAAGTTCACCTGCCATCTATTACATCAGTATCATTGCCCTTGAAACTATGTCACCTTGGTCCTCAGAATCCCTCCACGATCAGCACTGGGCACGCCAACAGCACCAACAACAACACCAACCTTCTTCGCAATCACCTGATGCTGCACAGGACACAGGGCATCAGCACCTGACCATGTTGCTGCCTGGGAGGCCAGGGATGACCTCACCATGGCCAGATTTACGTCACTTGACGCTGTACACCCTAGCTGCCACATGATGAGCCAGGTTGGCACTACCCCACACCAACACCATAAAGCATCCCTACAATGTCAAAGCTATTCCTTTCACACTCATCACCATTGCGGGGGGTACTGTTATGCCTCAACATTCACTGCAATTCACTAAACCACTTCCAAAGGTATACAAAAATCTGGCCAAGAATGCAAAGTGTTGAAAATAAAGATTTTAATATTTGACAGCACGTTAACAGAAACTTCACATGAACATTGACTAAAACACCCAAATGCCTCCCCTGATGTGTTGTTAGTTGGTATGATTGGACTAGGATGAGGGTGAGTGGGAGGGGTGGCTAGTGAGATGGGGATGTGATAATATATAGAGAGAGGGATGGGTGGAGATGCAAGGTAAGTTGGTGTGAGTAAGGATGTGCAGGAGTAGGGTAGGGAAGGCAGAGTGATGGGGATGTGATTAGAGGTACAGCAGGATGAGGCTAAGTGTGGTTTTGCAGTAACATTTTGTGATCTACTGAGATCATTGAAAGGTTTGCTCCACTGCAGCCTGGTCCTCCTGACTTGTGCTTGTGCCCTCCTGTGCAATGTGCAACCAGGCTACATTGGTGTCCTGGGGAGTCTTTTCTGCCCACTGGAAGGGAATAGAACCTCCCTGCATGCTGTGACTCCCTCCATAAGCATATGGAGGGAGTCATGGAAGAGCCTGTGTGCAGCCATGCACCTTTGTGCAGTGTTTGTCAAAATAAATTTGAGCATGGTACCTTTTCAAACCCGCTTCCTTCAATTGGCTGGGAAACATGCTAGGCAGGCTTAACAAGCCCAATCAACGTAAAATCCTTCCACACAGCAGGCTGGAGCCGGCAGTGAGGTCGTGACCTGCCATCAACCATGACCGCACCGAACCCGTCGAGGTTGGGAAATTGCGGCCCTCATGATTGTTCTGCAGCTCAACTCCATTTACCTGCCTTTGCTCTGTATTTCAATTGACTTCAGCATCCACAACATTTTGGGGCAGAAAGTTCCAGATTTCCACTATCTGTGCAAAAAAATACTTCCTAATTTCACTCCAAAATGGCCTTGCTCTAATGTTAAGATGATGCCCCCCACCAGCCTCCCCCCCTCCCCACCCCCCAGAGGAAACAGTTTCTCTGTATGTACCCTATCAAATTTTAAACCCTCAAACTTCTATACTCAAGGGAATACAGGCCAGGTTTATGCAACCTGTCCTCATAATTTAACCTCTTAAACCCTGATATTGCTCAGGGTACTCACTCCTGAGATTCAATGCCAAAACGGAATGCTGTACTCCACACTGGGTCTGATCAACACTCCGTACAATTGAAGCATCGCTTCCTCACTTTTGAATTCCAACCTCTTTATAGAATCATAGAATGGTTAGAGCATGGAAGTCCATTCAGCCCATCGAGCCCGTGCCGACTCTCAGCTAGTCCCACTCCCGTGCTCTTTCCCCTTGGTTAGAGCACGGGAGTGGGACTAGCTGAGAGTCGGCATGGGCTCGATAGGCTGAATGGCCTTCCCCATAGCCCTACAATTTGTTTTCCTTCAGATACTTATCCAACTTACTTGTCGGGAGTCGGGAGCAGCGTCGAGGAGGTGCGTGGAGAGGCCTATAAAAGGCCGCGAGGTCGGGCGGTGCGTCGCTGAGTCAGGAGCAGCGTCGAGGAGGTGCGTGGAGAGGCCTATAAAAGGCCGCGAGATCGGGCGGTGCGTCGCTGAGTCAGGAGCAGCGTCGAGGAGGTGCGTGGAGAGGCAGAGCTTGTGCAGCTACAGGGAGAAGCAAAAAAGAAATAGAAAGAAATAGCCAAGGGGGTAAGTGATTGGCTGGTGATTGGTAAGTAGTTTTTTCTTTTTTTCTTCTATATCAGTGAGTAACTTTTAACACTGTTGCTGCCAATTTAAGTTAATCTAAGGGTTAAGTCATGGCAGGAGAGCTCGAACACGGGTTATGCACCTCCTGTACGATGTGGGAAATCAGGGACGCCTCCGGTGTCGCTGACGACTACGTGTGCGGGAAGTGTGTCCGCCTGCAGCTCCTGACGGACCGCATTGCGGAATTGGAGCTGAAGGTGGATTCACTCTGGAGCATCCACGATGCTGAGAATGACGTGAATAGCACGTTTAGTGAGTTGGTCTTACCGCATATAAAGGGTCCACAGCCAGATAGGGAATGGAAGACCAACAGGAAGAGCAGTGCAAGGAAGGTAGTGCAGGGATCCCCTGCGATCATCCCCCTGCAAAACAGATACACCGCTTTGAGTGCTGTTGAGGGGGATGACTCATCAGGGGAGGGCAGCAGCAGCCAAGTTCATGGCACCGTGGCTGGCTCTGCTGCACAGCAGGACAGGAAAAAGAGTGGGAGAATGATAGTGATAGGGGATTCAATTGTAAGGGGAATAGATAGGCGTTTCTGCAGCCACAACCGAGACTCCAGGATGGTATGTTGCCTCCCTGGTGCAAGGGTCAAGGATGTCTCGCAGCAGGTGCAGGACATTCTGAAAAGGGAGGGTGAACAGCCAGTTGTCGTGGTGCACATTGGTACCAACGATATAGGTAAAAAAAGGGATGAGGTCCTACGAAAAGAATTTAATTTAAAAAGTAGGACCTCAAAAGTAGTAATCTCGGGATTGCTACCAATGCCACGTGCTAGTCAGAGTAGGAATCGCAGGATAGCTCAGATGAATACGTAGCTTGAGCAGTGGTGCAGCAGGGAGGGATTCAAATTCCTGGGGCATTGGAACCGGTTCTGGGGGAGGTGGGACCATTACAAACCGGACGGTCTGCACCTGGGCAGGACCGGAACCAATGTCCTAGGAGGAGTGTTTGCTAGTGCTGTTGGGGAGGAGTTAAACTAATGTGGCAGGGGGATGGGAACCAATGCAGGGAGACAGAGGGAAACAAATTGGAGACAGAAGCAAAAGACAGAAAGGAGATGAGTAAAAGTGGAGGGCAGAGAAACCCAAGGCAAAAAACAAAAAGGGAAACTTTGCAGCAAAATTCTAAAAGGGTCTAAGTGTGTTAAAATGGCAAGCCTGAAGGCTCTGTGCCTCAGTGCGAGGAGTATTCGGAATAAGGTGGACGAATTAACTGTGCAGATAGCAGTTAATGGATACGATGTGGTTGGCATCACGGAGACATGGCTCCAGGGCCAAGGCTGGGAACTCAACATCCAAGGGTACACAACATTTAGGAAGGATAGACAGAAAGGAAAAGGAGGCAGGGTGGCGTTGCTGGTTAAAGAGGAAATTAAGGCAATTGTAAGGAAAGACATTAGCTTGGATGATGTGGAATCGGTAAGGGTGAAGCTACGGAATATCAAGGGGCAGAAAACGCTAGTGGGAGTTGTGTACAGACCTCCAAACAGCAGTAATCATGTTGGGGAGGGCATCAAACAGGAAATTAGGGGTGCATGCAATAAAGGTGCAGCAGTTATCAGGGGTGACTTTAATATGCATACAGATTGGGCTAACCAAACTGGAAACAATACGGTGGAGGAGGATTTCCTGGAGTGCATAAGGGATGGTTTTTTAGTCCAATATGTCGAGGAACCAACTAGGGGGGAAGCCATCTTAGACTGGGTGTTGTGTAATGAGAGAGGATTCATTAGCAATCTCGTTGTGCGAGGCCCCTTGGGGAAGAGTGATCATAATATAGTGGAATTCTACATTAGGATGGAGAATGAAACAGTTAATTCAGAGACCATGGTCCAGAAATTAAAGAAGGGTAACTTTGAAAGTATGAGGCGTGAATTGGCTGGGATAGATTGGCGAATGATGCTTCAGGGGTTGACAGTGGATGGGCAATGGCAGACATTTAGAGACCGCATGGATGAACTACAACAATTGTACATCCCTGTCTGGCGTAAAAATAAAAAAGGGAAGGTGGCTCAACCGTGGCTATCAAGGGAAATCAGGGACAGTATTAATGCCAAGGAAGTGGCATACAAATTGGCCAGAAATAGCAGCGAACCCTGGGACTGGGAGAAATTTAGAACTCAGCAGAGGAGGACAAAGGGTTTGATTAGGGCAGGGAAAATAGAGTACGAGAGGAAGCTTGCAGGGAATATTAAAATGGACTGCAAAAGTTTTTATAGATATGTAAAGAGAAAAAGGTTAGTAAAGACAAACGTAGGTCCCCTGCAGTCAGAATCAGGGGAAGTCATAATGGGGAACAAAGAAATGGCAGACCAATTGAACAAGTACTTTGGTTCAGTATTCACTAAGGAGGACACAAACAACCTTCCGGATATAAAAGGGGTCAGAGGGTCTGGTAAGAAGGAGGAACTGAGGGAAATCCTTATTAGTCGGGAAATTGTGTTGGGGAAATTGATGGGACTGAAGGCCGATAAATCCCCAGGGCCTGATGGTCTGCATCCCAGAGTACTTAAGGAGGTGGCCTTGGAAATAGCAGATGCATTGACAGTCATTTTCCAACATCCCATAGACTCTGGATCAGTTCCTATGGAGTGGAGGATAGCCAATGTAACCCCACTTTTTAAAAAAAGGAGGGAGAGAGAAAACAAGGATTTATAGACCAGTCAGCCTGACATCGGTAGTGGGTAAAATGATGGAATCAATTATTAAGGATGTCATAGCAGCGCATTTGGAAAGAGGTGACATGATAGGTCCAAGTCAGCATGGATATGTGAAAGGGAAATCATGCTTAACAAATCTTCTGAAATTTTTTGAGGATGTTTTCAGTAGAGTGGACAAGGGAGAACCAGTTGATGTGGTGTATTTGGACTTTCAGAAGGCTTTCGACAAGGTCCCACACAAGAGATTAATGTGCAAAGTTAAAGCACATGGGATTGGGGGTAGTGTGCTGACGTGAATTGAGAACTGGTTGTCAGACAGGAAGCAAAGAGTAGGAGTAAATGGGTACTTTTCAGAATGGCAGGCAGTGACTAGAGGGGTACCGCAAGGTTCTGTGCAGGGGCCCCAGCTGTTTACATTGCACATTAATGAAAAAGACAAAGGGATTAAATGTAGTATCTCCAAATTTGCGGATGACACTCAGTTGGGTGGCAGTGTGAGCTGCGAGGAGGATGCTATGAGGCTGCAGAGTGACTTGGATAGATTAGGTGAGTGGGCAAATGCATGGCAGATGAAGTATAATGTGGATAAATGTGAGGTTATCCACTTTGGTGGTAAAAAAAGAGAGACAGACTATTATCTGAATGGTGACAGATTAGGAAAAGGGGAGGTGCAAAGACCTGGGTGTCATGGTACATCAGTCATTGAAGGTTGGCATGCAGGTACAGCAGGCGGTTAAGAAAGCAAATGGCATGTTGGCCTTCATAGCTAGGGGATTTGAGTACAGGGGCAGGGAGGTGTTACTACAGTTTTACAGGGCCTTGGTGAGGCCACACCTGGAGTATTGTGTACAGTTTTGGTCTCCTAACTTGAGGAAGGACGTTCTTGCTATTGAGGGAGTGCAGCGAAGGTTCACCAAACTGATTCCTGGGATGGCGGGACTGACATATCAAGAAAGACTGGATCAACTGGGCTTGTATTCACTGGAGTTCAGACGAATGAGAGGGGATCTCATAGAAACGTTTAAAATTCTGATGGGTTTAGACAGGTTAGATGCAGGAAGAATGTTCCCAATGTTGGGGAAGTCCAGAACCAGGGGTCACAGTCTAAGGATAATGGGTAAGCCCTTTAGGACCGAGATGAGGAGAAACTTCTTCACCCAGAGAGTGGTGAACCTGTGGAATTCTCTACCACAGAAAGTTGTTGAGGCCAATTCACTAAATATATTCAAGAAGGAGTTAGATGTAGTCCTTACTACTAGGAGCATCAAGGGGTATGGCGAGAAAGCAGGAATGGGGTACTGCAGTTGCATGTTCAGCTATGAACTCATTGAATGATGGTGCAGGCTCGAAAGGCCGAATGGCCTACTCCTGCACCTATTTTCTATGTTTCTATGTTTCTATGAAAGATAAAATCAAGTTTGCCGCCATCACCCTTTCAAGCAGGGCATTCCAGATCTTAACCACTCACTGATTAAAAAAGTGTTTTCGCCTCTGGTTCTTTTGCCAAGCACCTTAAGTCTGTGTCCTCTGGTCCTCGACCCTTCTACCAATGGGAACAGTTTCTCACTATCTACTCTGTCCAGACTACTCTGAGATAAAGGACAAGATTTTGCTTACTGTTTGTAACTTTGCATTAGCAGGCAGTGATTTATGTACTTGGACAGCTAAATCTCTTTGCTTCTCCGCAGCTCCTAGTCACTCACCATTTAGAAAGTATTCTGATGTCAGAACTAAAATGGATGACTTCAATCTTCCCCACATTAAACTCCATCTGCAATAGTTTTGCCCACTCACTTACTCTGCTCATGTCCCTTTTGTAAGAAATCGTGGATTGAAAGAAATAACTTGAGACCAAAAAGTCTCTTCAGACTGGTGTTAGAATTGAACGATTCATTCCGCGGTACAAAAGCTAAAGCAATTTGAACAGCGTGAACATCAATAACTGATAACAGACAGCTCCAAACATCTGAAGGCCAACAATGGCCAGTCTGACTCCAACCTTGGGAGGATGTGAAGAGGAGGGCTTCACCCAAGAGTTGGTACAAAGGCCCCAAATTTCCCCAGCTGCTTCGAGTGGTATATTTTGATGTGGTGCGCCGACTTCCTGGAGGAAAAAAAGCGCCAAAAATCTACCTTTGAATTTGGCCGCTCCCTCGTCGTCCGGATCCATCGGCGTCGCGCAGCAGAGTCTCGGGCGGGGGGGAGGTGGGGGGAGCAAAGCTTCGGCCGCGCTTACTCAGCAGGGCTGGCAGGGGGGTGGGGCTTGGGCCCAGTGTGTTGTGTAGTGCCGGCAGGGCCAAGCTTCCTGTTACACTGCGCATGCGCAATGGGCGGTTCAGTTTGCGCGCATGCGCAGTGTAACAGGAAGCTTGGAAATCAGCCAATTAAAGGGAAAGCATCCTCAGAATAAGTGGCTATGGAGCATATATAAAGGTGAGGTCTGAATATTAATTTTTGTGTGGCTGAGGGAGTGGAAAGGAGTGCTGGATAGATGTAAGAGAGGTGTAAGTGTGATCTTTGAACATTACCTGCATTTGAGTCCAATAGACGAATGACACAAGAGCGTGCAAGATGAACCAAGAATTTCCTCCATGAGGAAGTGGAGAAATTAGTGACTGTTATTGAGGAGAAATGGCTGGAGCTGGATATCAGCAAGAGTGGTCCGTCAAAGGACTAACACAAGGAAATGAGAAAAAGATGGAACCTCGTTGCCGAAGAATTCTCCGCTGGGGTCAACACTGCAAGATCTGGAAGCCAGTGCAAGAAGAAATGGCAGGACATTGGTCAAGTAGTGAGTGAAAGTAATAGCTTCATCTTTAAATTCAGTTGCAGTGGAAAATGTGTGCATCTGTATGTGTCCCACCCATCAGAAACGCACCATGTCTGACAATTAATATTTTCATCTTTGCAGAAGAAACATAGAAACATAGAAAATAGGTGCAGGAGTTGGCCATTCGGCCCTTAGAACCTGCATTACCATTCAATAAGATCATGGCTGATCATTCCCTCAGTACCCCTTTCCTGCTTTCTCTCCATACCCCTTGATCGTTTTAGTCGTAAGGGCCATATCTAACTCCCTCTTGAATATATCCAATGAACTGGCATCAACAACTCTCTGCGGTAGGGAATTCCACAGGTTAACAACTCTCTGAGTGAAGAAGTTTCTCCTCACCTCAGTCCTAAATGGCCTACCCCTTATCCTTAGACTGTGTCCCCTGGTTCTGGATTTCCCCAACATCGGGAACATTCTTCCTGCATCTAACCTGTCCAGACTTGTCAGAACTTTATATGTTTCTATTAGATCCCCTCTCATCCTTCTAAACTCCAGTGAATACAGGCCCAGTCGATCCAGTCTCTCCTCATATGTCAGTCCTGCCATCCCTGGAATCAGCCTGGTGAACCTTCGCTGCAGTTACTCAACAGCAAGAACGTCCTTCCTCAGATTAGGAGACCAAAACTGAACACAATACTCCAGATGAGGCCTCACCAAGGCCCTGTACAACTGCAGTAAGACCTCCCTGCTCCTATACTCAAATCCCCTAGCTATGAAGGCTAACATACCATTTGCCTTCTTCACTGCCTGCTGTACCTGCATGCCAACTTTCAATGACTGATGTACCATGACACCCAGGTCTCGTTGCACCTCCCCTTTTCCTAATCTGCCGCCATTCAGATAATATTCTGCCTTCGTGTTTTTGCCACCAAAGTGGATAACCTCACATTTATCCACATTATACTGCATCTGCCATGCATTTTCCCACTCACCTAATCTGTCCAAGTCACCCTGCAGCCTCTTAGCATCCTCCTCACAGCTCACACCGCCACCCAGTTTAGTGTCATCTGCAAACTTGGAGATATTACAATCAATTCCTTCATCTAAATCATTAATGTATATTGTAAATAGCTGGGGTCCCAGCACTGAGCCCTGCGGAACCCCACTAGTCACTGCCTGCCATTCTGAAAAGGACCCGTTTATCCCGACTCTCTGCTTCCTGTCTGCCAACCAGTTTTCTATCCACGTCAGTACATTACCCCCAATACCGTGTACTTTAATTTTGCACACCAATCCCTTGTCAAAAGCCTTTTGAAAGTCCAAATACATCCACATCCACTGGTTCTCCCTTGTCCACTCGACTAGTTACATCCTCAAAAAATTCCCACAACAAGAGGGAGAGAACTAGAACAGGAGGAGGACCTCCAAATCTGCACCAACTGACACCCCTGGAACAGAGGGTTGCTGCCTTGTTGACTCGCACCGGCAGAAAAAGAATAAGCTCTACACAAGCAGTACCCACACGTGAGGGTGAGTCATTAAAATGCATAGTGGCCCTTCAAATCAACCTGCTGACTGGACTGCTACGCATGAGACTACTCATGCCACCCATCCTGCCCCCTCCTGTGCTGCTAACCATTTGACTGTTGTGTTGTCTTTTGCAGAAGAAGACGACACTCCTCAAGATCCTGAGGATCCAGGTGCATGCGCTCCAGACCAAGGTGGATGGGGGGAGGAGGGGTCCATGGAAATGTGTGCTCAGGAGAATGCTGACCGCGATATCGATCAGGACATATCACAGGGCATCACACAGCCAAAACTCTCCATTAGCTCCTCGACAACCTTCCATGGGTTCACACCTTCCGAGGTCGCGGGTCCGAGTGGCGGTCGGGAAATTCTTCTTGGGACACCCAGTGCCCCATCGTCCCACCTGCGCCTCGCACTGGAGGGGTGCCATGAGGCAGACCCACGGCGAGGGGAAGGAGAAGCCGACCAGTCTCTCCTGAGAGGCAGCCCTCAGCAGAAGTTAATCAGGTTTTTTCAGTGGGCGAGGCACCCAATGCCCTCACAAGATCACTCGTGGCGGCCGTCGGTGGGGTGCGTGATGAGGTCGCCACACTATCGGGTGAAATCTCTGCACTAAGACGGGAAGTCAGGGCGGGCATTGCAGAGGGTGTGCAGACAATGGCAAATGCCATGAGGGAGCTGGCTTCTGCAATAAGGGGAACAAAAGCCGGAGACTCAAATTTCACTCCCACTTCATCACGCACCAGCCACCGATCAGACCCAAGCCGGGCCCCCAACGCCCCCCCCCCAACCACCATCACCGACCCGACCCTATAAGGAAGTGCACTTTCCCCACGATGTGGGTGAGGGATGACTGCAGACTTTCTTTCCTGTTGTGGCTGTTGTTGTTGTTCTTGGTATCGTTGAAGTGCATTGTAAAATTTACAATAAAAGATATTTTGCATCAAAAATGAATCATCCTCCATTAGGACCATGCAACATTTAGAGTCAACTGTAAACAGGAAAAATCCCTCACCCCTACAGTCATGTGTGCCTGCCGCCCCGAGCCCTGGCAGGAGGGCTAGCCGGTGCATTCTGCAGTCGGCAAGGTAGGACTGCTCTACTTTCTGTAGCTGATTTATCTTTCATTTATTTGTGGTGATGTTGTGCAGCTATGGTGCTGAAGATGTTGTAATGTTGTGCTGATGTTGTGAAGGTCTTTAGAGCTTTGGAAACCTTTAACTCACCTTCTCCCCTGCGCCCCCCCCCCCCCATCTCTGGCTATCTGCGCTGATTTATTAAATGAAGGTGTTATATATGTAAACTTGTATTTACTCTGTACAGCCACCAGAGGGCATATCCCCAGGAGTCCCAAGGGATTCCATAATCCCTTGGGAGCACAGGCATTTACGGAGGCCTCACAGGTTGGAGAGGCACTCTGGACCTGCAATAATAGACTAAGGTCACACTTTACTTTGAGCTCACAGTGTTCAGTCTGACTCTTTCTCCATACATAACAACTGGCAACAAGATACAGATAGCGAACCCAAAGATGCAGAGAACATTGGGCATCCTGGAGAAATTCTCGGAGGGAGATGATTGGGAAACTTTTGTGGAGCGATTCAACCAATACTTCATGGCCAACGAGCTAGATGGGGAAGAGAACGCTGCTAAACAAAGGCCGATCTTCCTCACCATCTGTGGGGCACCAATCACTCCAGCCAAACCCACGGAGAAATCGTACGACGATTTGTGCACACTGGTCCGAGAGCATTTGAACCCGAAGGAAAGCGTTCTGATGGTGAGGTACCGGTTCTACACCTACAAAATGTCTGAAGGCCAGGAAGTAGTGAGTTATGTCACAGAGCTAAGACGCCTTGCAGGACATTGCAAATTTGAAGGACATTTGGAGCACATGCTCAGAAACGTTTTCGTACTTGGCATTAGCCACGAAACCATACTTCGCAAACTTTTGACTGTAGAGACCCCAACCTTGAGTAAGGCCACAGCGATAGCCCAGGCGCTCATTGTCACCAGTGACAATACGAAGCAAATCTCTCAGCACATGAGTGCTGCTACAAGTACTGTGATCAAAGTGATGTTGTTTTCGAATCATAACGTACAGGGCAGGTCTCACAAACCTGCAGCTGCACGTCCGCAGATGTCTCAGAGTCCACCATCAAGGGTGATGAATGCAAGGCCATTAACACCTTGTTGGCGCTGCGGGGTAAATCATCATTTCCATTCATGCCGATTCAAAGGGTACGTTTGCAAGGGCTGTGGAACAATGGGACACCTCCAACGAGTGTGCAGGCAAGCTGCAAAGCACCATGTTGCAGAGGAGGTCAGATCCATGGAGGATTACGACGAACCAGAGCCTCAGACTGAGGAGGCAGAGGTACAAGGGGTACTCACATTCACCACAAATTGTCCCCCGATAATGCTGAATGTTGAACTGGTGTCAATGGAGCTGGACACGGGCGCGAGCCAGTCCATCATGAGCAAAAAGACTTTCGAAAGATTGTGATGCAATAAGGCCTCAAGGCCAGTCTTAACTCCAATTCGCACGAAACTAAGATCTTACACAAAAGCACTGATTCCTGTAATCGGCAGTGCTACCGTAAAGCTCTCCTACGATGGAGCAGTGTACAAGCTATCACTCTGGGTGGTACTGGGCGATGGTCCCACACTGCTCGGCAGGAGCTGGTTGGGAAAGATACGCTGGAACTGGGACGACGACCGAGCGTTATCGCCCGCTGACGACACTCCGTGTGCCCAGGTCTTAAACAAATTTCCTTCACTGTTCGAACCAGGCATCAGGAAATTTCAAGGAGCAAAAGTGCAGATCCACCTAATTCCGGGGGCGTGACCCATCCATCACAAGGCGAGAGCAGTACCGTACATAAGGAGAGAAAGAGTAGAGATCGAGCTAGACCGGCTGCAAAGAGATGGCATCATTTCCCCGATCGTGTTCAACGAGTGGGCCAGTCCTATTGTCCCAGTCCTCAAGGGAGACGGCACCATCAGAATCTGTGGCGATCACAAAGTAACTATCAATCATTTCTCCCTGCAGGACCAATACCCACTATCAAAGGCCGATGACCTCTTTGCAACGCTGGCGGGAGGAAAGACGTTCACGAAGCTGGATCTGGCTTCAGCCTATATGACGCAGGAACTGGAGGAATCATCGAAAGCCCTCACCTGCATCAACACGCACAAAGGTCTTTTTGTTTATAACAGAGGCCCGTTTGGAATCCGATCAGCAGTGGCGATATTCCAGAAAAACATGGAAAGTTTACTGAAGTCGGTCCCCCACACCGTGGTCTTCCAGGACGACATCTTGGTCACAGGTCGGAACACAGTCGAGCATCTGCAGAACCTGGAGGAGGTTCTTAGTCAACTCAACCGCGTGGGACTCAGGTTAAAACGCTCGAAGTGTGTTTTCCTGGCACATGAAGTGGAGTTCTTGGGAAGGAGGATTGCGGTGGATGGCATCAGGCCCACCAATGCGAAGACGGAGGCAATCGAGAATGCACCGAGGCCACAGAACGTGATGGAGCTGCGGTTGTTTCTGGGACTCCTGAACTACTTTGGTAACTTCTTACCGGGTCTCAGCACACTGTTAGAACCACTGCATGTCTTACTACGAAAAGGGGACAAATGGGTTTGGGGCAAAAGCCAAGAAAATGCCTTTGTAAAAGCAAGAAAATTGTTCTGCTCAAACAAATTGCTTGTATTGTATGATCCATGTAAGCGTTTGGTACTAGCATGTAATGTGTCATCATATGGCGTCGGGTTTGTATTGCAACAAGCTAATGATTTCGGGAAACTGCAACCAGTTGCTTATGCATCCAGGAGTCTGTTTAAGGCAGAGAGAGCCTACAGCATGATTGAGAAAGAAGCGTTAGCGTGTGTCTATGGGGTAAAGAAAATGCATCAATACCTGTTTGGGCTAAAATTCGAATTGGAAACTGACCATAAGCCACTTATATCCCTGTTTTCCGAGAGTAAAGGGATAAATACCGACACATTGGCCCGCATCCAGAGATGGGCGCTCACGTTGTCCGCATACAACTACGCCATCCGCCGCAGGCCTGGCACAGAAAACTGCGCCAATGCTCTCAGTAGGCTGCCATTGCCCACCATGGGGGTGGAAATGACGCAGCCTGCAGATCTAGCCATGGTTATGGAAGCATTTGAGAGTGAACAATCACCCATCACTGCCCGGCAGATTAAAACCTGGACAAGCCAGGACCCCTTATTATCTCTAGTCAAAAGCTGTGTGCTTCATGGGAGCTGGTCCAGTGTCCCAATGGAAATGCAGGAAGAGATAAAGCCGTTCCAGTGGCACAAAGATGAAATGTCTATACAAGCAGACTGCCTTCTGTGGGGCAATCGAGTAGTGGTCCCCAAGAAGGGCAGAGACACCTTCATCAATGATCTCCACAGTACCCACCCAGGCATCGTAATGATGAAAGCGATCATCAGATCCCACATGTGGTGGCCCGGTATTGATGCGGACTTAGAGTCCTGCCTTCACAGATGTAATACATGCTCACAGTTAAGCAATGTACCCAGGGAGGTGCCGCTAAATTTATGCTCTTGGCCCTCCAAACCGTGGTCTAGGGTACACATCGACTATGCAGGCCCGTTCTTGGGTAAAATGTTCCTTGTGGTTGTATACGCATATTTGAATTGGATTGAATGTGAGATAATATCAGCTAGCATGTCCGCTGCCACCACTGAAAGCATGCAGGCCATGTTTGCCACTCATGGCTTACCCGATGTCTTGGTGAGCGACAACGGGCCATGTGTTACCAGTGCTGAGTTCAAAGAATTCATGATCCGTAACGGGATCAAACATGTCACATCTGCCCCGTTTAAACCAGCGTCCAATGGTCAGGCAGAGAGAGCAGTGCAAACCATCAAGCAAGGCTTGAAGAGGGTAACTGAAGGCTCACTGCAGACTCGCCTATCCCGAGTCCTGCTTAGCTATCGCACGAGATCCCACTCGCTCACTGGGATTCAACCTGCTGAACTGCTCATGAAAAGAGCACTTAAGACAAGGCTCTCGTTAGTTCACCCTGATCTACATGAACAGGTAGAGAGCAGGCGACTACAACAAAGTGCATACCAAAGTGCAAAGCGCAAATGTGTCACGCGAGATTGAAATCAATGATCCTGTGGATTTGTATTGAACTATGAACAAGGTCCCAAGTGGCTTCCCGGCATTGTCGTGGCCAAAGAGGGGAGCAGGGTGTTTCGGGTCAAACTTTCAAATGGACTCATTCATCGGAAACACTTGGACCAAATCAAACACAGATTCACGGACTATCCTGAGCAACCCACCTTGGACCCTACCTTTTTTGATTCCCCAACATACACACCAGTGGCAACCAGCACCACGGTTGACCACGAAGCAGAACCCATCATCCACAGCAGCCCAGCAAGGTCCAACACACCAGGCAGCCCAGCAAGGCCAGCTGCTCAGCATCCCAGCGAGGGCCCAACAAATGATTCAACAATACCAGCTTTCACACCGAGATGATCAGGGCAAGAAGGGCCCCAGATCGACTCACATTGTAAATAGTTACATTATTGACTTTGGGGAGTGGGGGGGTGGGGGAGGGAGTGTTGTTATATATGTAAACTTGTATTTACTCTGTATCGCCACCAGAGGGCTCATCCCCTGGAGTCCCAAATGATTCTATAATCCCTTCGGAGCACAGGTATTTAAGGAGGCCTCACAGGTTGGAGAGGCACTCTGGAGACCTGCAGTAAAAGACTACGGTCACACTTTACTTTGAGCTCACTGTGTTCAGTCTGACTCTTTCTCCATACATAACAGTAGTTAAGGTTTTTCTGTGCCTACAAAAGTGGCCACATACACTGGCCTAAGTTAGTTTGGAGTAACTTTCAGCTGGTCAAATTTGCTTCTATGGCCAGAAGAGGTGTAAGTGGCTTGTCACGCCCCCTTTTGGAAAGAACAAACTAAAGTAAAAAAAAACCTAACTAACTGACTTACATTGGAGCAAGTTAAAAGGGGAAATTTGCGATTTTTAAGTTACTCCAAAAAAAGTTACTTACTCAAAAAAAACCAGGGCAACTCTTGGGGAAATTTGAGTCCAAAGAACTCGATATATCATCGGTTCAATGGTCCTGTCCATATCCTACACCAGACCCATCCCTAAAAAGACAATAAAAGAAAGACCCAGAAGGCGTTTCAGGGCAGACGGTGAAGATAAGAACTGTTTGTGCCACCAGCCGTCTGTCCGATCGGGACTAATAACAGCTACTTGACGTGGTCATATGTCTACTATGTCTATCCTGATTGTGTGTTGTGTTTGACTATATTTGAACTATCGGTCCCTTAATAACTCCTATCTTTGAGTATCTCTGAGTGACCTGTGATCCTGAATCTTACACTTTGTAATTTCCTGCTCCCATCCACATAGCTTAGTGTTCTGTGCAAACTTGGATATACAACTCACCATTCCTTCATCCAAGTCAATATTATATATGGTGATAACACAGCTTGTCATATACCAACAATCAGAGAACAAATGTTTTTTCCCTACTTTCTGTCCCCTATCTCCCAACCAATTACTGACCCATGTCATAAGGTTACCTGCAATTCCATGGACTCTCATTTTTGTAATAACGTCTTTTGCAGAACCTAAATGCTTTCCTGAAATCCATATAGACAACATCAATAGACATGCCCTGATCCTGGACCTCCAAGATCTGGATGGCATTCAGGCTTGGGCAGATAAGCGACAAGTAACATTCGTACCACGCAATTGCCAGGCAATGACTATCTCCAACAAGCGAGAGTCTAAACACCGCCCCTTGTCATTCAATTATCACTGAATCCCCCACTATCAACATTCTGGGGGTCACCATTGACAAGAAACTTAACTGGATCAGCCACATAAATACTGTGGCTACAAGAGCAAGTCAGAGGCTGGATATTCTGTGGCAATTGTCTCACTTCCTGACTCCCCAAAGCCTTTCCACCATCTACAAGGCACAAGTCAGGTGTGTGATGGAATACTCTCCACTTGCCTGAATGAGTGCAGCTCCAACAACCCTCAAGAAGCCCAGGACAAAGCAGCCCGCTTGATGGACACCCTACCCAGCACCTTAAATATTCACTCTTCCACCACTGGTGCAATGTGGCTGCAGTGTGTGCCATCTACAAGATGCACTACAGCACTCACCAAGACTTCTTCAACAACACTGCCCAAACCCGCGACCTCTACTACCTAGGAGGACAAGGGCAACAGGGGCATGGGAGCACCATCACCTGCAAGTTCCCCTTCAAGTCACACACCACTCTGACTTGGAAATATATCGCCATTTCTTCATAGTCGCTGGGTTAAAATCCTGGAACTCTCTAACTAACAGCACTGTGGGAGCACCTTTACCACACAGACTGCCGCAGTTCAAGGAGACAGCTCACCACCATCTTATGAAGGGCAATTAAGGATGAGCAATAAATGCTTGTCTTTCCAGTGACGCCCACATCCCATAAACTAATACATTTTAAAAAATTCACCATGCTAGTGACCGCTTCAAAATATTCAACTAGATTAGTCAGACATGACCTACCCTTCACAAATTTATGCTGACTCTCTCTGATCAGCTCATGCCTGTCCAAGTGCTCAGTGGATGTTAATGTCTGGGTATTATCATCGCCCTGCTAACATTTCCTTTTCATGATTCAACAATCAGAGAAATTAAATTAGTCTGTCCCACAGACTATGAATTCAGATATGGTAACATGTCAAATAGTTTTTTTATTGCTATCTGGCTATAATTGAAAATGCAATTCTGTCTGGCTGGTTCAAATGTAAACAGCATACAAATTATCCTCAATCTTTCAAAGAATTTTTAATTTGATTAATTTGTGGAAATACTGGATATCAGCCCGTCACCGCTGTCTGCAGATGCAATGCACATCCCCAGGAAGCCCTTACACTCCCCTAAGAGCCAAAAACTTGCAAATGCTAGAAATCTGAAACAAAAACAGAAAGGGCTGGAAACACTCAACATCTGCGATGAAAACAGATGAGTTATACCTTCAGCATGGAGCCATCTTCAGAACTGGATTATTGATTTTTGTCTTGTTAATCCATAAAATTAGAATATACTGGCCAATGTCCATTGTATTGCACACAGGCATCACAACCATGTGTGTCACTTCAGGTGAAGCAGGGTTAAACGGCCAGGGATAATTGCACATGAGCACAAAGACATCATAGAATCATAGAATTGTTACAGCACAGAAGAAGGCCATTCGGCCCATTGAGCCCATGCCAACTCTCTACAAGAGCACTTCAGCTAGTCCCACTCCCCCACCCTTTCCCCGTAGCCCTGCATTTTTTTTTCCTTCAGGTACTTATCTAATTCCCTTTTGAAATCCAGGATTGAGCCTGCCTCCACCACCCTTTCAGGCAGTGCATTCCTGATCCTAACTATCGCTGTGTAAAAAAAAATGTCCTCATGTCGCCTTTGCTTCTTCTGCCAATCACCTTAAATCTGTGTCCTATGGTTTTTGACCTTCTGCCAATGGGAACAGTTTCTCTCTATCTACTCTCTCTAGACCCCTCATGATTTTGAACACCTCTATCAAATCTCCTCTCAACCTTCTCTGCTCTAACGAGAACAATCCTAGCTTCTCCAGTTTATCCACATAACTGAAGTCCATCATCCCTGGAACCATTCTTGTAAATCTTTTCTGCACCCTGTCTAAGGCCTTCACATCCTTCCTAAAGTGCAGTGCCCAGAATTGGACATAATACTCCAGTTGAGACTGAACCAGTGTTTTATAAAGATTCATCATAACTTCCTTGCTTTTGTACTCTATGCCTCTATTTTTGAAGCCTAGGATTACACATGCTTTTTTAACCGCTTTCTCAACCTGCCCTGCCACCTTCAACGATTTGTGCAGTCCCAGGTCTCTCTGTTTATGTACCTCCTTTAGAATGGTACCCTTTAGTTTATATTGTCTCTCCTCGTTCTTCCTACCAAAATGTATCACTTCATTCAATCTCCATTTTAAAGTCATACGTTCTTTCCTTATTTTTATACTATCCTCTGATTTGAAAAGATTATTTGGAGTTAAATAGCCAAACTTACACCAGGTTGGGAAGCAGAGCAGTACAGATGGTTGCAGTTCAGAAGTTAGCAGTACAGGCTGAGGAGCTGGACACAAAACCAAGGTGCTGCAACACCACCAACTGGCAGGAGGAGGGAATTAAGCTTTGGGAACAGGAGGATAACACAGATGTAAGATTATTAGTACAGTCCTTATTGCTTATAATGAGCACGTTGGTGTTACCGTGATTTTCCCGTTATACACGGTGGCGTGTAACCAAAAAGGTAAGTAACCAACATATTTTTTAAAACAGGAAATCTCACTTAGTAACTGCCTCTTCTAATTGTTAGCAATTGCATTCAGAATCTCATCACTAAGGTAACCACACTTTTAATGAGGTGCAAACTGTTGATTGAAACTGCTTGAAGAACCGACTTTGCCTGAAATCAGCAGAGCCTTTTAAATCAGTAAATACAGGGCAAGTACTTATAGAATGGCCCGAAACAGACAGTGCACTCAATATGTTATAAGTGGGAACTTTGTAATTGGCTACTTATAGGAATGGCAAATGGCTAGCGAAGTTTGCCCGATATTGGCGGTTGTCCGTGCTAAGCGGGAAGGGTGTAATGGTGAGGATTGTATTATCATTTATTCTGCAATGTGCCGTCAACAGTGTGAAAGGCACAGTTGTATTGATAATATAAAAGTGCTTTATGGTGTGGAAATATCCAGATTCATACCAATACAAGTTCGCATAGCAGATGCAAATCCTATATAATTAAGCCTAGTGTTAGATTTACTCATACTCGCAGTGACTTTCTAGCAACAGTGGAATCTAAGCAGAGCAGCCCATCAGTATGATATAAATAAAAGCATGCAAGGCATTGATGGTCTGCGGTAATGTGTGACTTGTTAATGGATGGCAATAACACTTGCGAACAATATGTGAACCTTAACACTACTTCTGAATGCAACCTGCATGCATTTCATGTATGTGCATGTTTACCATCTCATGTTGAGTTGTTTCCATTTACTTGTGAGTTAGCAACTGGTGGAGCAATATTTATTTAATGGTTGGTGCTTCTTATTATATGTATCAGCAGATGGTACAAAATGAGCATGTATCCACATTGTCTCCCAGGGTTTGGGACTGATGCATGGGATTGACAGGGTAGATGCTGAGAGGTTGTTTCCTCTGGCTGGAATGTCTAGAACTTGGGGGCATTGTCTCAGGATAAGGGGTAGGTCATTTAAGACCGAGATGAGAAGGAATGTCTTCACTCAGAGGGTTGTGAATGTTTGGAATTCCCTGCCCCAGAGGGCTATGGATGCAATATATTCAAGGCCGAGATAAATAGATTTTTGGACTCTGGGGGAATCAACGGATATGGAGATCGGGCGGGAAAGTGGAGTTGAGGTCGATGATCAGCCGTGATCTTTTTGAATGACAGAGCAGGCTCCAGGGGCCATATGACCTACTCTTGATTCTATTTCTTATGTTCTTATGTTAATAGCTAAAATGGGAACAAAGGCAGGCTTGTGGGGAAGGGGGCAATTTTGGTCCTCCTGGCCCCACAGAAGGTGTGCCTCCCGCCACTGGCCCTACCGCCCCACACCGCCCTCCCCCGCAATCACCTTCCCCCCCACCACCCCCTCTCATTAATTGACTACTACCCTGACTCAACTCCATGGAGGAGGCACCAGATCTCCTGTTCCCCACCCCAATCCCTCCCCAACTGGTGAGCTGCCTGTCAGCACTCAAAATGTGTTAGTCGATCATCACATATTCAAATCAAGCCCAATTAACAAAATCAATCAGGCCGCCCACTGACACCATCAAGCACCCGCCCGATCGGTGCCCCAAATGAAACTTGGCCCCATGGATTGTGCTTCATCAAAGGTTTACTAGAAATATAACAGGTAGTAATAGCAAATTGTTGGGAAATGCCAGGATATGTTCTGGGTTCAACACGTCACACTGCAGAACCACGATTGAGGTTATGAAATTGTGTATCTATGATTAACCTTTTAGGTCATATGTGCTATTATATACATTATTGCATAAAGGATGAATTCCCTAAGAGATTGTGTGCTCATATCAGACAACTGTTTGGTCCCTATGATTGTGCCATCCACTGTATCAATCCCTGAGAGGAATGGTTACATCAAACACAAGTACTAATCATTATATATAACCCACATATAGAGCAGATTACACTAGTAAATTTAGTTAACAGTGTTAGGCAGAAATCATACCAACACTTTTAAAACTTGTACCAAATTCCTCCCTTGCCTATTTTAATAGAAGTATTAAACCATTCAAAATTGTCATCATTATACAAGAAAGAAAGTACTTGCATTTACAAAGTGCCTTTTATGACCTCAAGATATCCCAACCTGCTTCGCATCAATGAAGTATTTTGAGGTGTAGTCACTGTCGTAATGGAAGTAAATAACTAAAGCCATCTGTGGCAGCTCATTACTGTGCCACTTTGATTTCTTAGCACCGAAATTCTGCCGTGGGATACTACCACATAAATGTTTAACACATTCTTTTGAACTTCCTTTCTGCTCTATTTGAATAATAGCATTAATCCATTTAAAATAATGGGTAAGAGCCAGGAATTTACAAAAACTGCAAAGCTGCAGAAACATCCCTTTAATAAGTAGTCTCGAATTGACCTCAGGATGTACGTATTGAGATCACTTCCTCACAGGGCATGCAGAAGCCTTAAAGTTACAGGCCAGATACAAGCCAGCTCCATTTTAGCATTGCAACCATTTCCAGATCCTACAATAAATCAGTTAGTATATTATATATAAAAAATGATTGGAGAGTTCAGCAAAGCGTGTTGAAGACTTGACCTAATTCTAATTTGGCCATTCCGTACACATCGGCTGAGGTCAGAAGCTTGAGTAGAAACACAAGATCATGAAACGAATTTGAAAGAGTTAACAGTCGTTCGCTGCACACATCAGGCATGGCACAGGGTATAATTTCCATTCTGGCTGTGACATGAGGTTCACCTTTTTTTTGGTTAACATTAAATTAAATCTAATTATACACGCATGCACACCCACTGCGATGATTTCTGACACCTGTTAATGATGAACTATTTACAGAGTAGCAGATGATCATCATTATGTTTACTTTGACTCACCCAGTACATTATTCAGCAATAGGTTCCCACACTGGTTAGCTGAGAAAACGTCACTGCCCCTTCTGCTCACATTGTGTGAGCTCAGCCAAGTTGAGATAGCAGGAGTATTCATTGAATACCGTCTATCATTTTCTACTGCTGCACTCTTCATTGCTTCTTCCAAGAGTCCATTTCGTTTGATATAGCTGCCTATTTTGGAAGATATACTAGTTTCAGAAATTCTCATCTTTGCACTAAAGCGAATGAAAGGCAAGATCTCTTGATGTTAGTATGCAATTGTTCATTCTGGTTAGGTAAATGTTGTACTGCTAAAATTTGTTATAGGCCAGTGATGAGGAATCATTCTTAGGCACTCTATATCAAAAGATGTCATCCAATTTTACATCTTCAACTTCCCTGGTCGATGATTAAGCTCCTGAAGAAAGAAGGCCTTTGATACTGGCTGGGTATTGCAGGCAGAAATGCATTTCACCGATAGACGTCTCAAAGTGTGACGGGACGGTATCTATTCAAAGCACGAGATAGAAAAGTTACTGCATGGAAAATGATCAGAGGAAATTTCAACACACGGTCCACCAAAGGGAAAAACTAGGAGAGAAATAAGGAAGAGGTTATATGATCTGAGGAGTATCAAAAAGGTCAGTGAACATTGTAAACAAATTAAGAAAGTGTAGACTGGGTGCCTTCAGGATGGAGATAGTTTAATATCATCTGATAGCTTAAAATGAGACACTCACAGACCAAAGTAAAGATATAACAGTGAAAAGTACTAATTTCACGATCATTGCAAACAACAAGGTAGTCAGTGGCTGAAGTTACTGACTGGATGCTATTGCTACAGAAAATATTCATCACATATGCATTGGAATGGGCAATAGTGCTGGTGCCCAGAAAACACTGACACCTTTTGTGCAGAAGTTAACGGCATTTATACTGTTGAGATACATTCAGCCCTGTAAGAGAAAGAAGTTTCATGGACCAGCTGAGATGTATGGCCTGCTGAGTTTGCAAGTCACAAAGAGTGCCATGCACGATGATACAGAAGAACACTTTAGCAGTGGTATTACACTATAGAAATGAAAGGCACAGATGTCCCGTTGTGCCCACAGATATCCCCCTGCTCTCTTCTCAGGAGCAGGACAAGGCAGTAGTGAGCACAACTATTCACCACCTCTGATATTTGCTGTAAAACACAGCCATATACAGACAGAGAAAAATAACTTGCATTCAAATAGCATCTTAGTTGCATAATGAGAGTTATTATTATTGTTGAATGCCCCAATGTCCTTATGAATTAGTTACAAATGCATTGTAACATATTTACCTGTGTGTCAGCTGTGGCTCAGTGGGAAGCACACTTGCTTCTGGGTCAGAAAGTTGTGGGCTCAAGTCCAACTCCAGGGACTTGAGTGCAAAACATCTAGGATAACACTCCAGTGCAGTGCTGAGGGAGATGCCATCTTTTGGATGAGACATTAAACCAAGGCCTTGTCTGCTCTTTCGAGTCGACGTAAAAGATCTCATGGCACTATATCGAAAGAGAGCAGGGGAGTTATGGCCTGGTCAATATTTATCCCTCAATCAGCATCACAAAAACAGATTATCTGATCATTATCACATTGCTGTTTGTGGGAGCTTGCTGTGCGCAAGTTGGCTGCTGCGTTTCCCACGTTACAACAGTGACTACACTTCAAAAGTACTTCATTGGCTGTAAAGTGCTTTGTGATGTCCAGTGGTCGTGAAAGGTGCTATATAAATGCAAGTCTTTCTTTCTTTTCATTTATTCTACCCTTCCAGCAGCTAAGAATGAAGCAGAACCTGGTGAACGTGGAATGATTTGAGTCCCTACCTTCAAAGGGTGGATGGTAGGCCCTGTCTTTAATACAAACTGCTGCACATGTTTCAGGTCATCTGGTAAGTGTAGTGGCCACCATAATAATACAGAAGATATAGCCAGCAAAGACACAGGAGGAGCCAAGTGACACTGAAGCAGTGTTAACTCTGCATCAGCATAATTGACTTTTCATGAAACTTCTGAAAAGGCAAAAATATCAGTGACTCGGTGTAATGTATGCACCTGTGAGTTGTTGTGGAGCTGTTGAGTTGTGAGTGGCTTAGCCAGTCAGGTGATGCTCACAAGACTCAGTAAAACCCCAAGCAGTTGGGTTCAGGGGATCGACGATGAGGCAGGTGGTTATGAGCCTGGTGGATGAACTGGAAATGCGTACTGCGATTGTTAAACCTTTTGCTAATAAACTAACTAGTTCTTAATAGCAGTGTGTTGCTATGAGCAAAGTACCCATGAAGCAAATACATTACACTCGGGTAAACAATGTTCCCAAAAGGCGACATAAGTGGTAGTTGCTCATGTGCTGCCAGTCAAGCATGTATGACAGACACTAAGTCACGGTGCTTGAAAGACAGCAACCACTTCTGCTCACTCATCGGGCTCAAAATTGGCCACTCGTTTTTTTCGGCGCACTCACCAGAGACGCACCGACTTTGTGGGCTGAAAACAGTGCCAAAAAGATGTCTCCGGATTCTGGCCGTTCTGTGGCCTCTCACATGGCTTGGCACGGATGGTCTGTCGATTAGGGGGGCAGCGCTAGGGCCCTGTGCGAAAAACAGTTCCGGCAGCTCTCCGCATGCGCAGTGGAACATTCGCGCAATAGCAGTAGCCCCTGCCGATGATGATGATGATGATGATGCGTGCTGCAGCGTGGGAACCGATGCGTCCCGCCCCTAGCCCAGGCCGAGTGGCCTGCCACACAGGTCGGCCCACTGCCTTCCCGGGCTAAGGCTACAACAAACAGGTTGGTGCGGGGAGAGTTTTGATCGGGGTGGGGGGGGGGGAGGCGGAGGGGGAGGAGGAGAGTATTGATCGGGGGGGGAGAAGAGTTTTGATCGAGGGGGGGGTAGAGGAGAGTTTTCATGGGGGGGAGGGGAGAAGAAGCGTTTTGATGGGGGGATCGTAAAGGAGAGTTTTGATTTGGGGGGGGGCAGAGTTTTGATCCGGGAGGGAGAGTTTTGATCCGGGGGAGGGGGGCAGTTTTGATCCCGGGTTGGGAGTTTTCATCCCGGGGGAGTTTTGATTCGGGGGGGGGGGGGGAAGTTTTGATCCGGGGGAAGGGGGGGGGTGGGGGGGATAACTGTGTAGCCAGTAATTTTAATGAGCTTATTCATTTTAATGAACTTAATGATCTTAGAATAAGGGGCCGCCCATTTAAAACAGAGATGAGGAGAAATTTCTTCTCTCAGAGGGTTGTAAATCTGTGGAATTCGCTGCCTCAGAGAGCTGTGGAAGCTGGGACATTGAATAAATTTAAGATAGAAATAGACAGTTTCTTAAACGATAAGGGGATAAAGGGTATGGGGAGCAGGTGGGGAAGTGGAGCTGAGTCCATGATCAGATCAGCCATGATCTTATCGAATAGCGGAGCAGGCTCGAGGGACCATATGGCCTACTCCTGCTCCTATTTTATATGTTCTTATATTCGTACTCAAGACTTTCCTTAACCCGGTTGATGAAAATACTTTCCTACATAAGAACATAAGAATTACTAGCAGGCGGTACTTCTATTTTTTATTTGGATATTTTTGAGAAAATTATGTAAATATGTTTTGTCTTTACTTCTTTTATTTTTGTAGTTTAAGCTTCCATGAATGCTTCTGTTGTATAGTAAATTAACTTTGCGAAGTTTGTCATATGTCCTGTATAGCTGTTTGATCTTATTCACATTCTTTAGTTAAGTCATTAGTACCTACCTGCGCTGATTTCTTAACTCTCCGCAAGGGTTTTCTGTGCGGCCACAAGTGGCCACATACACTGCCTTAAGTTAGTTTGGAGCAACTATTAGCTGTCCAAACTGGCTTAAATGGCCAAAACAGGTGTAGGTGGCTGGTAACGCCCCTTTTTGAAAAAAACTAAACTCAACTAAAAAAATCCGAACTAACTCACTCATACTGACGCAAATTGAATGTGCAAAATGGAAATTTTTAAGATACTCCAGAAAAATTAAGTTGCTCCAAAAAAAACAGCAACTCATGGGCAATTTTGAACCCATCAAGTGGAGCATGAATTAGTGGACAATTATGTAGATTCTGTGGAAGCTCACAGGGGGTAAGTTTCATTAAAGTCAATGAAAATAACAATCGAGAAAGAGGTAAAACAGGTTTGCCGATTCGATACCATCCATTTTACACTATCACACAAAATCGCAATTCACCCCTCAAATTTCAACGGGTGAACGAACATAAAAGGAGAAAGATTGGAAAGGTACATGATGTGCACTGTGGGATCACACACAAGCACTAAGCATTCTGCTGGCTTCAATCTTGTGGTAAAACTTACTCTTGTCAAAATCGGAGGAGGTTGACTGTCTGAAAAGAAAGAAAGACTTGCATTTCTATAGCGCCTTTCACGACCACCGGACGTCTCAAAGCGCTTTTGCAGCCAATGAAGTACTTTTGAAATGTAGTCATTGTTGTAATGTGAGAAACACGGCAAGCCAATGTGCGCACAGCAAGCTTTCACAAACAGCAATGTGATATTACCAGATAATGTGTTCTTTTTGTTATGTTGATTGAGGGATAAAGATTGGCCAGGATAACTCCCCTGTTCTTCTTCAAAATAGTGGCATGGGATCTTTTACGTCCACCTGAGAGAGCAGACGGGGCCTCGGTTTAACATCTCATCCAAAAGACAGCACCTCCAACAGTGCAGCGGAGTCCCTCAGCACTGCACTGGAGTGTCAGCCTAGATTTTATGTGCTCTAATTCCAGGAGGGGAAATCATGGTGTCGGCTGATTTAAAAATGCTGATAGGACACGACAGGAGCCCTCCCGGCAGGAGGAGAGATACCGCAGAGTATCCCAGAATATTCATGAAGGGAGCGGAACAAGGGCACAACTTCCCTGCTAAAAGTGCTGAGTTAAAGGGCTGAGAATGCACTTGAAGGAGGGCATGAAATGATATGGACCCAAAGAAGGTAAAAGGTGAGCTTCGAATTTTTCAGAGGCTGATGTGGAAGTGCTGCTGGTCCAAATGAGAGAACTGAGGGATGTCATTATTGACAAACCAGGAAAGGGACTATCACACATATGAGCATGGAGCATGTGGAAGGAGATGTCTGTGGCTATCAATAGGACCTTCATAAACCCACAAAGATCCCTTTGCAGTGTCGGAAGAAGTTTACTAACCTGACTAGATCAGCAAGGATAAGATTGTTTTCAGCTGTTTATCAAGGCAGGAAACTAAATGACAGAGAAGCTCCTGAGTATTCCCGAAGCAGAGTTGTCAAATATTGTCCTTTAGGGAGAGAGGAAGGGAGGGCGGGAGGGAAGAAGGGATAGCAAGGAAGGAAGGAAGGAAGGGAGGGAGGACGGGAGGGAGGGAGGGAGGGAAGGAGGGAAGGAAGGGAGGGAGGGAGGAAGGGAGGGAGGGAGGGAGGGAAGGAAGGAAAGAAGGAAGGGAGGGAGGGAGGGAAGGAGGGAAGGAAGGAAGGAAGGGAGGGAGGGAGGGAGGAATGAATCTAAGAGAACTTTACAGCCGATTAAATATTTTTGATGTGTAGTAGTTACTGTTGTAATGTAGGTAACATAGCAATCAAGTTGGGCACAGCAAAGTCTCTCTTCATCAGGGGGTTGGTGAGAATGTGAATCATTTCTCTTTTTTGAATGTTTGTTATGTTTCTATGTATTTTTCAATTCTTTGCCAGCTACCAGTTTCCTCCTCGGTGATTCATGAAGTAGCTGATAAGGATAGAACGCTGCTCAGAGAGTTGTTAACCTGTGGAATTCCCTGCCGTAGAGAGTTGTTGATGCCAGTTCATTGGATATATTCAAGAGGAAGTTAGATATGGCCCTTATGGCTAAAGGGATCAAGGGGTATGGAGAGAAAGCAGGAAAGGGGTATTGAGGTGAATGATCAGCCATGATCTTATTGAATGGCGGTGCAGGCTCGAAGGGCCGAATGGCCTACTCCTGCACCTATTTTCTGTGTTTCTATGTTTCAAGCACACCCAAAGTTAACAGTATTGTTTCTTCCTCCAAAGGTTGCAAGTCAGGAGAGCATTGCTGACTAATAAGACTGTGCAGTCCTCCCTACCTTTGGTAATACTTCTGACCCTCTCAACCACCCCATCATTCATCCTCTCCCTTACACTCAGAGACACCTACTCAAAGGGGCACAGATAGTGTAGGTGAGGAATTGACACATGGCGAGACACAGAGCGCAAGGAACGCTGAGGATGCAGATGTGGAAGTGGAGCCTGATGTCATTGAACAGAGGCGTGAGATATGTGAGTGCCTGGCTTCAGAGTAAACAGATGAAGATCTCAAAGGTCCTGTCATGAGGAGCAGGATCCCGGCAGAGCGTCAGATGTACATACAGGTTCTGTGTAGTCTCTCCCAACATACGTCACAAATGGGTGGGACAATGCTGGAGTTCACTACTTTGCTGTGTGCTGACATCTGCGAAGGGTTCAAATCATTGCAGAGCAGCCTGAAGAAAGACAAGTCAGTCAACTCAATGCGGAGGCATTGAATGAAGGACTGCAGGTATAGCGGGCCTATACACATTGGAGTTCAGAAAAATGAGAGGTGATCTTATTGAAACTTCTAAGATAATGGGGGGGCTCGACAAGGTGAATTTTCCATTCATACGGGAAACTAAAAATAGGGGACATAGTTTCAGAATAAGGGGCTGCCCTTTTAAAACTGAGATGAGGAGGAATTTCTTCTCTCAGAGGGTTGTAAATCTTTGGAATTCTCTGCCCCAGAGAGCTGTGGAGACTGGGTCAGTGAATATATTTAAGGAGGAGATAGACAGATTTTTGAGCGATAAGGGAGTAAAGGGTTATGGGGAGCGGGCAGGGAAGTGGAACTGAGTCCATGATCAGATCAGCCATGATCTTATTGAATGGCGGAGCAGGCTCGAGGGGCCAAATGGCCTACTCCTGCTCCTATTTCTTATGTTCTTATGTTCTTATGAGGTCATCTGAAGTGGTCACCATCAACCATATTGCAAAGTATAGAGGACAACATCTCAGAGGGACTAAAGGATGTTCAATTAATCCTCTCTCGCCTTCTCTCTCGGTCTCTCTCTCTCTCTCTCTCTCTCTCGGATTTAAGGATCTTTCCGATTCCAGGAGGTCCATTCTCACTGGTCACTGCTGAGCAGAATCCTGTTCTCAGTACCAGTGAAGAGCTTGGTGTCTGCGCCTCAGAGGTTATCTCCCCCTCAGAGCAGCTGCACAAAGAATTATTCCATCAGCTCCCCACAGAAGCTTTCATCTTTGCAGGAACAGGCTGCTAAGGAGCTAATGGCAAAGAGTTAGCCTGTCCTGTGCAGGGCCGGCCTTAGAAAAAATGGCACCCTGGGCAAACTTGTACCTTGGTGCTCTTTCTTTGAGTTTAAGTATGTAGTTGTATTAACGAAAGTTTCAAAAATAAAGCTGTAATCTCAAAAGTTCTTATAATTTAAATAATAAATGAAATGTCATAAAAAATAATATTATGGCTAAGTGACAAATAAGCAAAAAATTAAATTAAACATAAAACTAATAAATAACAATAACAAATAAAACACTTAGTTCACCAAGATAGTTGAGCCGTATGATTCTCGCTGGACAGGATGGCCAGCAATGATAGCTTGTTGTCTCCCATGGGCGATCGCCAATATGTTTTTATCAGCTTCAACTTCCAGAAGCTCCGTTCGCTGCTTGCCACCAATACGGGCATGGTTAACAGTATCCCGAGTGCTATCCATTACCCTTGATACGGGCATGGTTAACGGGATCCTGAGTACTATCTATTGCCCTTGATACGGGCATGGTTAACAGTATCCCGAGTGCTATCCATTACCCTTGATACGGGCATGGTTAACAGTATCCCGAGTGCTATCCATTACCCTTGATACGGGCCTGGTTAACAGTATCCCGAGTGCTATCCATTACCCTCGATACGGGCAGGGTTAACGGGATCCTGAGTACTATCCATTGCCCTCGATACGGGCAGGGTTAACGGGATCCTGAGTACTATCCATTGCCCTCGATACGGGCATGGTTAACGGGATCCTGAGTACTATCCATTGCCCTCGATACGGGCAGGGTTAACGGGATCCTGAGTACTATCCATTGCCCTCGATACGGGCAGGGTTAACGGGATCCTGAGTACTATCCATTGCCCTCGATACGGACATGGTTAACAGTATCCCGAGTGCTCTCCATGTGTTTTGAAACTTAAAGGCCGCGAAATTGAGAGCTTTAGCGCCGGCCATGAAGTCCGGTTTTGATAACAAAACGCCTCGCTTCCGCCCGCTTCCTACATGGAACATGACGAGTGCCATTTTGGGCAGGTCGACAGTGCTACCGTTGCCTGCTTTCGCCGCCCACATTGAAAAGAGGCCTATCATAACGTCAATCGACGTGCAACGCCTGAATTGATGCATGATCTATGAATTTTGATGTCGCCGCTCTCTCCAAAACATGCATGGAACAACGTGCGCGCAGCAGTACAACAGAGATGTTGCCAGCACTTTTTAAAGTGACACACAATCTTTCAGGTAAGTTTAGATTTTTGCTTTTGGACTTTTATTTTACATTTCATTGGAGTAATGGCTTGGTGCAATACATTTACAAAGTTATTAAAATGTGCGGGGAGTGCAGAGAGCACTGCTGGACATTTACAAGACGTTGGCTCTTAAAGGAAGGCCTCTGAGAACACCACTTGCTCCCAGTCCCACATGGGCTGCAACATCACATGGATGGAGCAGAGGCAGCAAAGAGGACAAGCTGCTCGCAGAGGGAGGAGGAAGCAGAAAAGGAAAAAGCAGAAGAGGAGGAAGCGGAAGGAAGGATGAAATCTAGACAACCCCTTCTGGCTGGGATGTCCTGGATTGAATCATCTGCCTGTGGTACCAGTGACCATAATTCCCCTTTCAACATTAGTCCCACACCTTACCTTCCCTCTGTTGCTGACCATCACAGCGTCCCTTTGGTCACAATGCTGAAATAAAAGCCAACGCAAAGCAAACTTTCCAATCCAAATGATCCATATATGCATCCAATATTACATCAAAAAATCAATTCATCACCCTCATACGTCATGAGTGTTTTGTGTATGGCTTTACCTATCCTCGTGATGTTTCACAGTGCTAGCTCAGTGGCTGCAACATGGCTGGAGGAAAGCTGCATCTTGTATTTTTTCAGCCCCACTGCTGGCCAAGGGCTCAGCCATGCTCCCGCTAAGAATAGCCAGCACCATCTCCTCCAAGGGGGTGAGGTGAGCTAGGAATATGAGGTGTGTCTTGTGTTTGGTAGAGATTGTTGGTAGGGTGGGGTGGGGGCAAGAATTCAGCAGTGTATGAGGCTAGTGGTGCAGTTAGTAGGTTGCGGCTTTTGAAGATGCATTCACTGACCTTGACCACATGTCTGAGGTCACGAAACTTCTTTGGGCAGTGGAGCCAGGTCCTGGGGCAATGATTTGGTCCCACATCGTTCTTTCTGGATGACCTCCTTGCCCCTATGTGTCGAGGACCTCGCTTCCAATGTTGACCCCTGCACAAACCCTGAATTGATACACGATCTGTGATTTTTGACGTCGCCGCTCTCTTCAAAACACACATGGAACAATGTGCGCGCAGCAGTACAACAGAGATGCTGCTAGCACTTCTTAAAATGACACACAATCTTTCAGGTAAGTTTAGATTTTTGCTTTTGGACTTTTTATTTTACATTTTATTGGAGTAGTGGCTTGTTGCAATACATTTTAAAAGTTATTAAAGTGTGCGGGGAGTGCAGAGAACACTGCTGGACATTTACAAGGCATTGGTTCTTAAAGGAAATGCTGTCGACCTGCTCAAAATGACAGCCATCGTGTTCCACGCCGGAAGTGAGCGGTAGCGAGATGGCTGCCATTTTGTCATCAAAACCCTGGGTACCCTTTTCTTGGCCTGTTGAGATATTTTTATGTGCAGAAAGCAATTCAGCTTTAAGAGCTGCAGACTGCCTAGTTCTGGAGGATTTAAAACATTTTTTCATGTGCAGAAGGCAGCTTAGCTTTAAGAGATGGAGACTGCCTTGAAAAGGAGCAGGCTAACTTTAACTAAAGCTAGCCTTGCTCCAGCGACACAAACTTATCTGCCTATCAGCAGTGTGTTCATCGCTTGGTTGTGCGCTCCTATCATGTTAATTAGCAGGCAGCACCAAATTGACGTGCTGCCTCTGCCAGGTGTTGGCATATCTCGCATTGCAGTGCCTGTGCCTGTTTTTTGGCAGTATCGAATTTCACTCCCAAAGTTTGCTCTTCTTGAGGAACACTGCAGCCTGTTTTAAGCAGACTTTGGCGATAGCCAAGTTCTTCGCAGATGTCGATACAGTTAATGTCAGGCCCTCTCAACCACAGCACCCTGGGTGGTCACCCTGGTAAGGCCAACTGCCCTGGTCCTATGTCCATCCAAGTGAAGGGCCACCTCCAGCCCAAGAAATTCATAATATTGTGCAATAGCCGTCTACCTCTCAGGCCCCAGGCCCTCAGGTAGAATGTAGAACAAGTGTTGGAATAGAACAGAGAAAAACTCATAAATTCAGTTTTGGTGATAGCGGTATTTTTTTCGCCAAAAATACCACTATGACTCCGCTGCCACTATGGGGCCTAAAATTTGGGCTAAAATGCGCCCAGAGGTAAAAATCAGCATTACACGAGGATTCATGGTGCAAACCGTGAATTTTCTGCAACCTTTCTCCGAGGCCGATACCGCTGCGAGTTGGGCCGAGGGAGGGAGGAAAACGGCAACAAAAAAAATTGCAAGAAACAAAAAATAAAACATCGCAAAACATTCACAAGACACTTAACTATCGAATCACTGCAAAAGAATTAAAAAATAAAAACTTTAACTTACCTTTTTTGCAGGTCTCCTTACCTACTGCTGTTCCAAGGGCTGCAACGCAGGTTTTTCCCGGGCGTTTTTTTTCGTGCTAACTATGGGTGCGCTGTGAGCCAAATTTTTGGCGAAAGCACTATTTCAAACCTTGCACGCCGGCGGTCCGTTCCCCAGCGGTACTTAAAAATCACCGTGCAAGACTTCTCCGAATTTCCCGGTAAAACAGCGAAATAGCGCCAAAAAACCAGGCACAAAGTAGCCGGATTTTTAGCCCCTGGGGTGATAAGATATGTGCAGGGTGATAGAAACAAATGATGTTTTCATAAATAGTTGCAATAAATAATTGGAATATTTGACGCAAGGACTATTTGAAGTTCAGTTTTCTTGTGAGACAATGAGGAACAGATGTTAAAGCTGAGAATTAGGATGTATTGCTAGCTGTGAGGAGCAGAAACTTTAAGTAAACCATAGAGAGTTTGGTAAGAGGAAACAGAGACTTTCAAATACTTGTGCTGTATTCATTTGTGAAGGCATGTCACATGTGGCTGGTTTTTAGATGGCCAGCTGCCATTGCCACTGCACCTGCTTCCTGCTCCTCATCATCATCTGTATCATTAGCAGTCTTAGCATCAGGCTCTGTGGCATCCTCTGGGACATCCACCATAAGTCCTTTCCTGATTGTCACCTTATAATGCACAGTGCATGGTACCAATATTTGCAAGGTGGTGTTGGGCACACACTGCAAGGCACCCTGGACCTATCCAGCCACCAAATTTCCTTTGAGCGTCCCAATGGCTAGCTCAATACTTATCCTCCTCTTCATATGTACATCATTACAATGCTCCGCTCAACTTAGTGGTCTTATGAAGAGGCATCAAAAGCCATGGGGGAAGCAATGTTTCCCTTCTTAATAAGAGCTGAGACCCTGGAGTGACAAATGATGAAAGCACCATGACAGTTGTGAAGTCATCCAAGAAGCTGCTCCTGTCATCACAAATGTCCTACACATTTAGGGAATGGAAGCCAATGCAGGTCATATAAACATAGGGGTTTACATTTTGGGGGATGCGATGGCATTGAATCCAGCAATTCTGAAAAAATTGCTAGCCCTGGCAGTCTTCTGTGTGGGAGCACTGTCAAATTATATAAATTGAACTACTGTGGCAAAGAAAGCATTGGTGACTTGCCTTATAGGGGTGCACCCAGCTAATGGGCTGATCTGACAAAAGGCCCCTGTGACTCCCTGGAAGAAGCCTGTGGTATAAAAGTTGAACGCTGTGGTCACTCTCGGTGCCACCTTCACCTGTCCATGCTGAGGACCTTGGTTACAGATCTGGCTGCAGCAATGAAGAGAGCTCTTCCAAAGCTTCATGACTGAGCATAGTTCCTGGGATGGGTCTCAGACTGTAAAGGTACAGGTGGCTATAAAATGCTGGGATGGTCTGGCTCTCCTCTGGTGCTGCCTGATTAATCTGGCTTCCCTTGCAGTCTCCTGCTGCCCCTCTTGCTTCTTGTCCTCCAGCGTTTGGATTATGTCAAGTGGGATTCCCAATGGAAAGCTCATTGTGTATCTTCCGGATCCTTACTCATTAATGCTCTTGAAGTGGAATATTTTCCAAGAATAATGCAGAATCATGGAAGAATGTTGGGGAAGGCTTCCTGATTATGAGTGAAAATCTTTTAGCATTTTTACAACTCATTGCTGTGGAACCCCAAGCAGCAGGAGTGCTACCCTCATGCTACTGAATCCTGATCTCTCCCACCCCCCCGCCCTGCTCCACCCTCTTTCCCAGGACCGTACCTTCAGGCTGCTGCCAGCAAGGCAAGTGACCCAAAATACATTTATTCAAATGAACGAACTGCCTGTGAAGGCACGCCTGGAACCAACAGCTCATCAATTAACGTTAGTGAGCCCGGGGCTCAATAGCAGGCCAGTCTTGGGACCCCCATGCCAGGTGCACATTGCAAAACCAGGCACTGATGAATTTATAGCCAAAGACTATAAAGTTATCTTCGAAATACAATATTTGTAAGGTTTATCCTAAAACACATGAAGATTTTAGGAGGCATTCCTGATTGTGTGCTCCCGGCAGGGAACTTCATCTGTCGGACGCTGAAATTGGAAATTCCGGAATGCGCTGCTCATGATTTTCCAACCATTAATTTAAATGTTTGGAGAAACATGCATAGCAGTGCCCAGAATTCCAATATACATTGTTGTTAGGTAAGACACCCCACTGATATTGTCAATACAGAAAATTACCCCTTTTAATTTGTTATTCTTTCAGTGGCAATATTGAATAGCATCTCTTTTTATACCCCAGCATTGGGATAAGTAATTGCATCAGCAGGGCATATCCTTTATCATATGGTGATTGTCGTCTACTTACTTATTCATAATGAACAAAATGAAATGGCGGAGCAGGCTCGAAGGGCCGTATGGCCTACTCCTGCTCCTAATTCTGATGAACATATAAAAGTACCTTTTTAGATTTTACTTTGTTGAATAGTTCATCCTGCACTTAGATCCAGATTCATTTCAACAAAGCCTTAGTTTACCTTACTCTTTAAAATAAGAGTTTCTGCTAGATATTGGTAACATTGCAGTCAGATATAGACCACGTTACCATTGTTAAATTTGTATAATTAGCAGATTAGGATATTTAGTGCAATTTGTTTTGCACAGGGCGTGCTCTATGGAACGTTATCCTTACTTAACAGTAACCCACTAATACCCTTAATTGTCCAAAACAGAATAATCAATGTAGCACTAAACGTATGAGCTTTACAGCGAACACGTCCCAAGTGATGGTGAATTAACATCGTTCTTTCAGTGTAAAAGAACTCATAGCTGAACAGCAATGTGGGCCCCAACATTAAATAGAATGTGAAACTTTAGAGCTTCACAGCAGCTAGCTCTGATTAAAGGTCACTGACTCCTACAATTCTGGCCTCTGGCCTCCCGGTCTGACAAGCCACAATTTTTAAATCCTCACCCTTGTTTTCAAATCCCTCCATGGCCTCACCCCTCCCTATCTTTGTAACCTTCTAAAGCCATAC
This sequence comes from Pristiophorus japonicus, assembly GCF_044704955.1. Lineage (NCBI taxonomy): Eukaryota > Metazoa > Chordata > Chondrichthyes > Pristiophoridae > Pristiophorus > Pristiophorus japonicus. Next base: position 130,948,199 of record NC_091991.1, on the reverse strand, counting down.
AACCCTCTGAGATCTCTGCACTCCTCCAATTCTGGCCTCTTGCACATCCCGATTTTAATTGCTCCACCATTGGCGGCCGAGCTTTCAGCTATATTCTGGAAATCCCTGTTTAATTTATCCTCGACTCCGAGGGACTGCCTAAGAAGAAGAGAAACCCCTGCCTAAACTTCTCCACCTCTCTACCTCTCTCTCCTCCTTTAAGACGCTCCTTAAAACCTGCCTCTTAGACCAGGTTTTTGGTCATCTGTCTTAATATATTCTTATGTGGCTCAGTGTCAAACTTTGTTTGTTGACACTCCTGTGAAGTGCCTTCGGACATTTTACCACATTAAAGGCGCTATATAAATACAAGTTGTTGTTGTTGTTGACTAATCATAGCAATCTTTATCAATTCATCCACAACAGACCCAGAAATGATGCAATAATAACCCCCAGTGGTGCACACTGTTCCCTCTTACTTTTCATTTTGTGCATGGTCCCTTTAAATACGCTGCGCGGTATCTTTTCCAGTGGCGGGAGCAGGTGAGCAGCCTGCGCGGAACTCGCGATCGATCCGCGGCCACCTGCCCACGCACCTTAGGGGGAATGTTGGTGTTGGAGGGCTTTGGGAACCCCATAGGTCCAAAGTCACCTATTTCCTCCCAAGCACATTGCACTTACCCACATGTCATGTCCCAAATACTCATATACTGTATTCCGAAATATTATTGTGGAATTATTCAATACAAATACAGGCAACTCTCAATCATCCGGGTCCCTCGGGGATTGGGCTATTCCGGGTAAACGATTTTGCCGCTAGGGCGAGTGCCCGTCTCAGAGCTGAAATTTGACGGTGATAGAACCAACCACAAAGAATTAGTTTGTGTTATCATAGTGTGAACGTAATAAAATACATGACAATGGATTCATATCGTCTCGAAATTATAAATTATTTTATTATGTTAACTTCATACTTCTGCCAGCTTCATACTTCTTTATAATTTCTAACATCTGCTGAATGCACAATACCTTTCGTTTCCTTTTAGTGCCTCCACAAGACATTTTAAATTGTGCATCCGACTGCTTGAACTGCTTTCAATGCGTGTGGCAGTTGCAACGTGACAAAGAAGTCCACACCTACTTCAATTTATGTGTGCTTGTTAGTTGAAGTGATGGAGATTTTCATGGGTGTGGCAGTTATTTAATGCCTGTGTCAGTTGTGAAGTGAGAAAGGAGTGCACGTCTGATTGACACTTGAGGTGATCGAGATATTCACGTGTGCAACAATTTTTTAAAACGCCATTACAGCTAGTTCACCCTTAGATCCGTGTACGGATAATCGAGAGTTGCCTGTAAATGCATAATGATATAATTATTGGAAACGCTTATCACCTACATCATTTTGGAAAGGGTGGAACAGGTCAGCACGTTGAAAGCACAACGTTGATTTTTTAAATTATTATTGCAAGAGAAAAAAGACGAAAAGTATTAGATTTCAGGGGCATAAATATTTCAAAATGCCCCATTTCTCATCCCTCCATCCCCTGCAACAAAACGTGATTCCAGTTTTTTTCAGTTCATAAAAACTGCACATTCATTAATATCTCCACAAAGACCATTTGATGAAAAGAGTTTGACAATGAACCTGCATGAGCACAGAGTAATTTGAAATCAACTTCTCTCACTGGAGGTGAGATATTTTCAAACATATAAAATAACAATCCAATAACAGTGAAATTATGTCCATCAGAATAAGGAGATCATTCCACTAATTGCCTGGCTGTTCTGTTGCCTCCCAGACTGCTACCTCTTAGATAAGAAAATAAGAACGTAAGAATCGGAGCAGGAGTAGGCCATTCAGCCCCTCGAACCTGCTCCGTCATTCAATGCGATCATAGCTGAGCTTCTACCTCAACTCCACTTTCCTGCACTATCCCCATATCCCTTAATTCCCTTAATATCCAAAAATCTATCGATTTCTGTCTTGAATATAGTCAACGACTGAGCTTCCACAGCCTTCTGGGGTAGAGAATTCTAAAGATTCACAACCCTCTGAGTGAAGAAATGTCTCCTCATCTCAGTCCAAAATGGTCAACCCCTTATTCTGAGACTGTGACCCCTCATTCTGGACTTTCAAGCCAGGGTAAACATCCTCCCAGTATCAACCCTGTCAAGCCCTGTGAGAATTTTCTATGTTTCAATGAGATCACCTTTCATGCTTCTAAACTAGAGAATACAGGCCTAGTCTACTCAATCTCCTCAGAGGATGATATTTCCCGATATTGATGAAGTAGAAAAATGAAGAAGAGCAGCCTTTGTGTCAAGAGATTAACTGGAGACCAGGTCGTGCCTCCTGCCTGGCACTCAAGTACTGCTGGTGCAAGCCGTGGCTTAATGGTCACTCTGGCCTCTTGGGTCATAGGGTTGTGAGTTCATGCCCCACTCCAGAACTTGAGCACATAGTCTAGGCTGATGTTCCAGTGCTCTGCAGTTGGAGGTGTGGCCTTTTGGTAGAGTGGTTGAACCAAGGACCTGTATGGCCTTTCAGGTAAAAGACCCTATTACACTGAGAAGATCAAGGGATGTCGTGGTCAATATTTATCCCTCACCCAATATCACTACAATAGTTTAATTGGTCCTCCATTTATTTACTTGCCGGTTTGGGACCTTGCTGTGTTCAATTTGGCTGCTGCATTTTCCTACATTACAACAGTGACCCCATCACTTCAAAAGAAAGTACTTAATTGGCTTTGACGTGCGATCATGAAAGATGTTATATAAATACAAGTTCTTCCTTTTTCTTTACTGAATTCAAATAACATTTGAATATCATTTGTGAGTGGCTTCACTTAACCAAATCAGAACTAAGCTTTTTGATGATTAATACTAGACAGATTAATATAAGAAAAGTCAGATTCAGGTTTACACAGCAGAATTACTGAATGTTAAAAACCACAGGGAGTTAATAAACTGAAATGTTTGAGATTGCTGTTCCATCTTCAGGCCTCTGATGAAGCTAACATTTTTGAAGAAAAAAATGATAAATGCCTTTATTGATTATCTGTTTCAAGTTGCAGAGACAACTAAACCGACAGCGGCCCATATCAACAGAGATAATCTGCACTAATTTCTCTCCTCCAGCAGCAAGAGCTTAGGGCTAACTGCTTCCACACATAAAGAAGTCTGATTATCTCTGCCTCATTAAGGTGAAAAACACCTTTAAAGCTGTCACTTACAGAGACTGTGGGGGGTGAAATTGGACTTGGCCAATTGTGCAAAATGGACAATAGTGAAGCTGCAGCACGTTTTACACCTTGGCCCGCTTTTTGTTCCATTGACCTGTGGTCCTTCAGGTTTTAATGTTATGCAGCACTTCAATGTTCAGCCAAAGACAGGCACGCCTCTATCAGTCTGAACAAAATATGTCCTTGATGATATTAGTTTGGAATACGCCTTGCTCTCACCTTTAGTTTGCTTCCACACAATCAGCCACATGTCCCATCTGCTTCGCCTTCTATCAATTAAGTTAATAATTTTATTGAAACATAAGTAGTTGTTTTACTAAATTAAGAACAAACGAAATTAATCACATATGTGCAGCCTTTACATAAATCACAAAATGACATCCTTCTCAACAGTGGTCTCCATGTTACAAAAAGCTGATTTCAGATTACAGAGCACTGAGAGACGGCCAACTATTGATTAGTGCAGGGGTTCATTACAGCTTCAAGGAAACATTCGCCCAATCACATTCTCCATAACAGTAAATATATATCTCTAAAGATATGATTATGCAAATTGCTGTTATGAACCTTGTGATATATTCACAGAGCACAGCACACACAGCTTCCTAACATGGCAGGCAGCCCTCTCGGAAGTCTCCGGAAATCTGCCTGGGCTGTTTATTACCCTGCACTTGCAGTACACAATACGTCCACATCCACAGTGTGGAGCTACAAACATTACAAGCTTACAGACATTACACTTCTCCCTCCTTAATGAAGAAGCCATCATAACAAACATCATACATAACTTCCATGTTTATACATAACACAGGATATAAACTTTTTTTTTCCATATTTACAAATTTAACTTTACCACTTGTTTTCTGTTTCAAAGAGTATACCTTCGCTCTCGAACAGAACCTTCCAAACATGCTGTCGATTTCACACTCATTCGAGGCTCATCCCAGGAGTTTCCTTGATTTTCATTTGAACTCACTCTAACTTCAGGCTCATTATTTTCCTGACTCGGTCTCAGACTTTCATTCTGATTCTCTCCTAGATTTGTTTCCAGTGCATTGGATTTAGGATTTGCTATTGGTATATCAAAACTATCTGATGAGTCAGAAATAATTGAATCATTCCCACCTTCAACTCCTTCTATGTCTGTAGGTAAAATATGATCAATATGAACAAACCTAGCCTGTCCATTATCAAACATCTTTTCCAAATATGTGCGAGGACCACATATCTTCACCACTCTTCTAGGGAACCACTTTAACCATTTATGGTGATGGTTCTTCACTCTCACCTTCTGGTTTAATTTCACACTTCTCTCTTTTACTCTACCTCTATCATGATTCTCTTTCTGTCTTAATTGTGTCTCTTCTACGGACTGTGCCAAATTTGGCTTTAACAACGAGAATCTGGTTCATGGCTGTCATTTGAGATACAACTCTGCTGGTGTTCTACCAGTAGTTGTATGAGGAGTATTTCAATATGTAATCAAAAAATTAGCCAATTTGTCATCCAATGACAACTGTCGTTTCCTTGGATTTGGACCTAACATTTGTTTTATGAGGGCACGTTTTACAATTTGTACAGTACGCTCTGCTGCACTATTCGAAGCAGGATGGTATAGTGGAGCCTTGGTATGTTTCACAGCATTTTTGCTCATGAATTGTGCAAATTCTTCTGAACGAAATTGTGGTCCATTATCTGAAACAATTTCTTCAGGGAGGCCAATGCAGAAAATAATTTTTGTAAAATGTCCAATGTTTTACTTGTTATTTTCCACATTGGAAACACCTCAACCCATTTCAAATGGCTATCAATCACAATGAACAATTGTTGTCCTTCTAACACAGTAAAATCAATATGTAGCCTTTGCCACACTCTGGGAGGCCATTTCCATGGCTGTAATGGTACTGGTGGTGGTTGCTTGCTTACCGATTGACATGTCGTACACTGACTCACAATGTACTCTATATTTTTATCAAGACCTGGCCACCATAAATAACTGCGTGCAAAACTCTTGGTCAAGCACATTCCCAGGTGCTGGTCATGGAGATCTCCTAATAATTTGGACCTGAATTTATTTGGACTAACCACTCTTGCACCCCACATGATAGAATCTTTATCGACTGATAATTCATTCCTATGAATGAAGAATGGATGTGTATCTTTGTCTGTTACCTGGTTTGGCCATCCATTTGCAATATAATCATACACCATACATCACTGGGTCACGTTTGGTTGCTCTACCAATCTCTTCAGCTGTGACTGGCAGTTCATCAATGTATGAAAAATAAACACTTCTTCCTTATCGGGTGTAATTTGTGATGGGGAAGACAATCTAGACATTGCATCAGCATTACTGTGATCAGCTGATTGTCCATATTCAATATCATATATATATGCTGACAAAATCAAAGCCCATCTCTGCATTCGGGCTGCAGCTAATGTTGGAACTGGGGACTTTGGATGGAGGATTGCTGTTAGGGGCTTATGGTCCGTAACGATGGTAAACTTACGACCATACAAGTATTTGTGAAACTTCTTGAACCCAAAAATTAATGCCAAAGCTTCCCTTTCAATTTGCGCATAATTACTCTCACTGGTACTGAGAGTGCGTGAAGCAAAAGCAATTGGTCTCTCCTCCCCACTACTTAATACATGAGAGATTACTGCCCCAGCTCCATACGGAGACGCATCACATGCTAGCTTAATTTCCTTAGATACGTCATAGTGAACTAACATGGTGCTCTCTACCAATTTGCTTTTAAACTCCTTGAACGCTGTATCGCATTCTTTTGACCCCTTCCAATGAACCTGTTTTTTCAAAACTTCATTCAGTGGATGTAATACTGTAGCCAAATTTGGTAGGAACTTCCCATAATAGTTCAAAAGACCCAAGAATGAACGAAGTTCAGTGACATTCCTGGGAGTGGGTGCATTTTTAATTGCATCCAATTTTTCCATGGTTGGATATAAACCATCTTTGTCTACTCTGTACCCTAAGTACTGTAATGAGTTTTGAAATAACTCACACCTCCGAGCAGACACTCGTACTCTGTGCTTCTCTAGCCGTTCGAGGACTTCATTCAATATGTTATTATGAATTTGCCTATTTGGTGCTGAAATTAGTATGTCATCCAAATAACATACTACCCCTTCAATACCTTGCAAAATCTGGTTCATCACCCCTTGCAATATGGCAGGGGCGGAAGACACTCCAAACAGTAGCCTATTTAATTGATATAGGCCTAGATGAGTATTTATAGTCAAACATGACTTGGACTCCTCATCTCGTTCAAGCTGTAAGTAGGCATTCGTAAGATCCAGTTTTGAGAAGATCTGACCACCTGTCAGTGTTGTGAACAAATATTCTCTATTCGGCAATGTATTGGGGACATTACCCTCTAGAACCTGGTTTACAGTTACTTTATAATCACCACACAATCTTATCTTACCATCAGACTTAGGTACAACAACAATGGGTGTAGCCCAATTACATCAATCTATCTTACAAATAATGTTCTCAGTCTCTAGTCTTTTGAGTTCTTGCTCAACTTTCTCCTTGAGTGCATATGGTACGGAATGTGGCTTGTAGTAAACCGATCTAGCGTCCTTCTGTACCCTGACACTCGCCTTGAAGCCTTGGATCAGACTGCCCGTTTCGCAGAACACCTTCGGATACTTCTTGATAACCTCATCCGTTGATGAAAATCTCGCTTCCACACAGAAAATCTTACTCCAATCCAGCTTCAGTGAGCTCAACCAATTTCTTCCTAGTAAGGCAGACTTGTCTCCTTTCACTACTATTAGAGGCAAGTTCTGAAATTGATCTTTATATTTCACCGGTACGGTGATACGACCTACCACAGGAATTTTCTCTCCTGAGTAGCCTCGCAGCTCTATCTTGGATTTCTCCAGTTGGAATTTATGCAATTTGTCGCGGTATAGTGACTCCAGTACTACACTCACGGACGCACCTGTGTCAATTTCCATTGGTATCTTGAATCACGCAACATCTACGTGGATTTTGATGCTTTCCGAATCTCTGTCCGTTAACCTCATGCTCCTAATGACGTGTAATTCTAACATCTCCTCGTCCTGTTGTTGTTCTTCCAAGCTATGTAGTCTCTTTGGATTTCTGCTCATAGCTTTGAACGCTGGACTCATAGCTTTGAAAGCTGATTTATCCTTCAGTCGGCATGCCTTCGCAAGATGCCCAGTCTTCCTGCAGAAGAAACACTCTGCCTTCACATATGGACAACTTTGAGCAATGTGTTGTCCCAGGCACCTATAGCACAACTTCGATGCTCTCATAGAATTTCCAGTTTCTGAGACTTTCGGCCATGCCCGTCTTTTACCTTGAACCTGCAGGTGATTTACCTCGGTTGACTGATGACAGTAATCATTATTTAATTCTCAGGAATATTGTTTGGCCATGCCCATCAACCTCGCTGTCTGACAAGCAATCTCAAAAGTCAAGTTATCCGTCGTCAATAACTTCCCTCTGATCGCATCATTTTTCACCCCACAAACAAAACGATCCCGTAATGCTCAGTTTTGAAAGTTTCCAAAATTACAGTGCATCGATAGCTTCTTTAATGCAACGATGTAATCACTGATACATACATCAGCCTTTTGATTCCAAATCCTGAAACAATAGCTTTCAGCAATTTCTAATGGTTTGGGATTATAGTGCTGTTCCAGCTTCATTAAAATCTCTTTAAGCATTGTATCCTTTGGCTCGTCAGGTACAAGCAGATTTACAAGAGTGTCATATAATGCCGGACCTGTCTCCGATAAGAAGATCGCTTTCTTACGTTCCAACACAGCCCGGTTCTGGACTGCATTGTCTGGAACTTCGATTATGTTATTTGCAATGAAATACAATTCTAGCCGATCCATGTATGCTTTAAAATATTCCTGGTCGTGTCTATATTCATGCAAATATCCCAATACACCTGCAATTTTAATCTCTATCTGTTCACACAATGTGCTGTATTTTACCTCGGATTTTTGTAGCTTTTTTCAAAGACAGAAACTTCCAAAGTCTTCTGTCAGCTAGCTGAATCCTTCACCAACAAAATTTAAACTTTAAATCATCAAAAAAATCCCATCTTCCATTGCCAAATGTGATATATTCACAGAGCACAGCACACACAGCTTCCTAACATGGCAGGCAGCTCTCTCGGAAGTCTCCGGAAATCTGCCTGGGCTGTTTATTATTCACCCTGCACTTGCAGTACACAATACGTCCACATCCACAGTGTGGCGCTCCAAACATTACAAGCTTAGAGACGTTACAAACCTAAAATATCGGATGGGAAGGATTAAATCAGCCTAACTTCTAGCGTGTAAGCTTTTGCTAAAGTGGCTCGGTGTTACATTTTGTTTGATAACTTTCCTGTGAAGCATATTGGTACGCTTTACTATGTTAAAGACGCTATATAAATACATAGAAACATAGAAACATAGAAAATAGGTGCAGGAGTAGGCCATTCAGCCCTTCTAGCCTGCACCGCCATTCAATGAGTTCATGGCTGAACATGCAAGTTCAGTACCCCATTCCTACTTTCTCACCATACCCCTTGATTCCCCGAGTAGTAAGGACTCCATCTAACTCCTTTTTGAATATATTTAGTGAATTGGCCTCAACAACTTTCTGTGGTAGAGAATTCCACAGGTTCACCACTCTCTGGGTGAAGAAATTCCTCCTCATCTCGGTCCTAAATGGCTTACCTCTTATCCTTAGACTGTATCCCCTGGTTCTGGACTTCCCCAACATTGGGAACATTCTTCCTGCATCTAACCTGTCTAACCCCGTCAGAATTTTAAACGTTTCTATGAGGTCCCCTCTCATTCTTCTGAACTCCAGTGAATACAAGCCCAGTTGAGCCAGTCTTTCTTGATAGGTCAGTTCTGCCATCCCGGGAATCAGTCTGGTGAATCTTCGCTGCACTCCCTCAATAGCAAGAATGTCCTTTCTCAGGTTAGGAGACCAAAACTGTACACAATACTCCAGGTGTAGCCTCACCAAGGCCCTGTACAACTGTAGCAACACCTCCCTGCCCCTGTACTCAAATCCCCTCGCTATGAAGGCCAACATGCCATTTGCTTTCTTAACCGCCTGCTGTACCTGCATGTTGTTGGTGTTGTTGTTGGTGGAAAGGGCAGTTCCCTCATTATCGCAAAGTTGTGCAGCATACAGCAGATGACTACCAATCTGGTTGCCCACTCAGGGCTGTACTGCAAATCCCTTTCTGACTAGTCCAGGCAGTGGAGTCATTGCTTGAGTACAGTGACTGTCTACTTGATGCTGTTTCTGGTGACACCATGGCTCTCGATGTAGGCCAGCTCTGCTGCTGTGCCCAAGTTCCTGGCAGGAATCAGGAGCCATGTCTGAAGAGAATAAAATTTGTCGCCCAATAGCCAGGCTGTGATCTGACAGGCAGGTTGCAATAAAGGGCACAGAGGACTGGTGCAAGATGAATGAATCATGACTGCTGCAGGAAACCGGGCTCAGACCTGCATGATATGCTGCCGGTGGTCGTAAGCAAGCTGGATCTTGAGGGAGTGGAATCCCTTTAAGTTTGATAACAATGCCAGTTTGGTGATAGGGAGCACACAGGGCAATGTGGGTAAAGTCTATGGCACCTTGCATCCTGGGGAAGCTTGCAATGCGGGCCAAGCCTAGTGCTTTCTCGTCCTGCTTAGCTCTGTCCATGGGGAAGGAGATGCAGGTGTTCCCCTGGCATAGAGAGCCTCAGTGACTTCCTGACACAACGGTGATGCAGCTCAGTAATAGCCTCTGTGGTGAAACAAAGGCACCTAAGGCTCTGGTCTCCTGCACAGTGTCCTCCTCTCTTCTCTCAGCTGCTCTTGCTCACATATGTCAGACACTGAGAAAGTCCAATTTCACAAAAGGGTCCCACACCTCCTTTAAATATTTTAATGAGCCTTTTTAATACTTCTGGCTAATGCCTTGGATGCCTATAGAGGAGCCCGATCCAAAATGTTGGGTGGCGCACTTCTGACGTGCAATAAGCCCCTTACACCACCTGCTATATCAACCCTTAGGTGCCCGTTTTACGCTTGTAAAATGGGCGCAGTGCAATCGAATTTCGAGGCCCCAGTTTTGTAATATATCCATTTGAAGTGTACATTTTGCACATTGCAAGAAATATACTTGTCCTGCATAAGTTGTTTGCAAGCATAATACTTCAGACATTGTAAAGTAACAGTTTCAGAGATTTTGCTTTTAAAGTGAAGACCAAATAGACTTCTAACAAGGCAGAAAGGGAATAAAAGGTTCTCTGGGCAAGAAGGTTAATTTGTATTGAGGCAGGTCTTCAATCCTTGCAGACACCTTTATCCAGTGAGAATGCAAATGACAAGAAGGGCCTAAAGAATAGTCTTCATATTTAACACGTTAATTAAATAATAATCTAATTAATCATTATTATTACTAGGAGATAAAATATTAAAATGTTTGCCTTTCTCTCAGACACTGGTAACTGTACATTTTATCATACTTTACGATTATACTTATGTTAATGCATTTCTCATATACTGAGAGTCTAATTATAATTTCCTACGTGGTACTTTGCCTTGGCTGAAGGCCAACAAATGGCAGTTCAGTCATTCTGCTGCTTACAACTGGGATATTATTGTGCCTGATGCAAGACAAATGCAATGTAGTTGTCTAATTAGCTGGAATCATTTTCTCCTGCAAAATCTGACATGGATAAACAAAGATAATTACACTGCATCCCCTTTCCATTTGTCAAGACATACAAATTGTAATAAAATATATAGCCTGCTGTAGACTTCGAATCACATTAATTCCCATGGTTATTTTTTTATTAAAATTCTTTTAAAAATATTTATTGAATGTGGCTTGTCAACGTTCTAATTAAACACGTGCCTGAGAGGTACCATTGGTGTTCAATTCTAATGACAAGTACGGAATTATAACTGTACGCAGGAATAATGATATTGCATAGGCAACTTGCTTCTGCGAACTTGTATTAAATAAGCAACTCCTCGCTCTGTAAGTAATGATGAGGCCTCATCGCTGTTAGCTGTGACAGGTTCTGATGATATCTGCCTGAACAGCGACTTGATCCGGAGACCAATATGGACATATCTTGGACAGATTCCTTTGTAGTCAAAAAGTATTTTTGAAAGGAAACACATTCGTAACCATGTCACATATCCAAGGTCTGTGTAGCAGCTGTGACTTTTTTCAAATGTAAATTTCTCTTCAGCTGTCTAAATTGTAATTGCATCTGGGCCTTATTAAAGGCACACCATACTAAGGGTGCCTTATAATTAGGTTGAAAGTAAATCTAATCCCAGACAGAAGTAACATTTTACGTATAACATGTAGGATTGGTTATTTATCAATGTTAGTTTACTGAAAACTTGTACAAACCTGCTGGAACATTAACATACTGTAAACTGTTCAAATGGATAAACGTCACACAGGCGGGTATCAATACATTTTATTTCTCTGTCCATATTTAGTTTCTTTGAAGGTGCTGCAGCATTCTAAACGAATGAATGGCATAGTTCCAACATTTAAAAGCCATGCATCTAATTTAATTTGGCAGTGGGCAGTGGGCAAGTTGTTCACAAGAACATCGCTGTCTTTCACACACAGCCTGGAAGCACATCTTCCCCCTGAAACTTGACTGTGAAGCAACGTAATTCTGCTCTGGAAGAGCATTTTCTTCAGAATTCTGTGACAGTAATCTATTACACAATAGTTTATCATTTGCCAAATTCCCATTACCTTGTATGTTGACATCAAGTAATAGTTTTTAAAATTTGTTTTCTTAGGTACATTTTTTAACAAGAGCTGCAACTGATCTTAGAATTGGCTGTATGGCTCAGAGACATGGACCATATACAGTAGACACTTCAAAGCGCTGGAGAAGTACCACCAGCGCTGCCTCCGCAAGATCCTGCAAATCCACTGGGAGGACAGACGCACCAACATCAGTGCTCTCGATCAGGCCAACATCCCCAGCATCGAAGCACTGACCACACTCGACCAGCTCCGTTGGACAGGCCACATTGTCCGCATGCCCGACACGAGATTCCCAAAGCAAGCGCTCTACTCAGAACTCCTACATGGCAAGCAAGCCACAGGTGAGTAGAGGAAAAGTTTCAAGGACACACTCAAAGCCTCTTTGATAAAGTGTAACATCCCCACTGGCACCCTGGGAATCCCTAGCCCAAGACCGCCCAAAGCAGAGGAAGAGCATCCAGAAGGGCACTGAGCACCTCGAGTCTCATCGCCGAGAGCATGCAGAAAACAAGCGCAGACAGCGGAAGGAGCGTATGGCAAACCAGACTCCCCACCCACCCCTTCCTTCAACCACTGTCTGTCCCACCTGTGACAGAGACTGTAATTCCCACATTGGATTGTACAGTCACCTGAGAACTCACTTTTAGAGTGGAAGCAAGTCTTCCCCGATTTCGAGGGACTGCCTATGATGGATAATGATGATGAATTGAATAAGTAGGGATATGTTTAATATTGAGGTGCTGAGCGAGTTCTGGCAGCGTTATTACGTGCTGGGGAAATTCTGCAACATAAAAATATACCTGTTTATATATTTCAAATGGCTTTAATAAATATTTTTGTATCGGACAAAACAAAATTGTCACTTTTTTTGCAAAAGAGTTGCATGGACACAGAGGCAGTGTCTCTTTTCTACCTTTATCTTGTTAGAGTTCTTCACGTCTCATTATGTCAGTTATTTAGCATTCATTAGCAGTACCTGGGTCTACACAAGACCTTTAAAACAATTCACATTATCACACGATGAATATAGATGAGTATGTGCATTAGCTCCCAATGATGTCTCTGATTCATAACATAATTGCTAGATCCTTTGCTGTACCATTGTTTTTTTTTCAGCTGTGGCTCAGTGGGTACCACCCTCGCCTCTGAGTCAGGAAGTTGTGGATTCAAGACCCGCTCCAGGGACTTGAGCACAAAATCTAGGCTGACACTCCAGTGCAGTGCTGAGGGAGTGCTGCACTGTCAGAGGTATAGTCTTTCGGATGAGATATTAAACCAAGGCCCCATCTGTCCTCTCAGGTGGACGTAAAAGATCGCATGGCATTATTTCAAAGAAGAGCAGGGGAGTTATCCCCGGTGTCAAGGCCAATTATCCCTCAAATAACATCACTAAAACAGATTATCTGGTCAATATCACATTGCTTTTTGTGGGAGCTTGCCTGTGTGCAAATCAGCTGCCGTGTTTCCTACATTACAGCAGTGACTACACTTCAAAAATACTTAATTGGCTGTAAAACGCTTTGAGGTCGTAAAAGGCGCTATATAAATGCAAGGCTTACTTTTCTTTCTTTACTTACAAACATATAAAGAGTAATTTTCTGACTGTATTCCCACCAGAGTACCTCGCCCGCCTAAAGCACACATTGGTCATTTTTAGGGGGTGAAATCACGCACAGCATGGGGCCAAATTTCCAGTCTGTGCTGCCAGCACCTGCCAGAAATTGCCCCTATATTTACAACACTATGGGGGTGAAATTCAACTTCGGCTGGAATGCAACCCGGTGGGTCGAGGATCAGCCCGCTCGATAACAAACCCGCCTGATCTTCCTTTCCAATGACTTCAGTCGGGCTGGGTGCACCATGGGAGGCCAGTCCGTTACCACCCACTTTGTTGTGCCACTGAACTTGAATTCCGCCCCCTATGTCTCAGAGAGCTGGTTCCATCCAGTCGTCCGTTTAACCACTTACATGCGGTGACCGATCCCAACAGTTAGGAAACAACATGAGGGTTCCGGGGTCCAGTCTGTGCGGTATACACTTTCCTCATTGTGCCCCATTTATTGCAGCTGTCTTGTGTGTATTGCTAATGTTCCCACTAAGGTTGTGAACAAACAGGTCAATGAAGCTGTTGTGAGAATTTAGCAACAGTTTTGTCAAGCAAATCCTCGACACAAGCGGGCAGATTGTTAATTGTATTCGTAGCACCTGAGCTGTTCGGGTCAAGGATATGGAGCTCAATGCTAGCTGTGCGATGTTGTGCTTTGTAATTCCACATTAATCCAGCAAATTCTTTAGAGATTACACATGTTATTTTGGTATATTTGTAATTTTTTTTCAAAATGATGAGGCAAAATAGAAACTACATAGCAAATACGATTAAGAAGTGAAGTCATTTCATGCTCTTTTTGTCAGATTCAGTTCCTGAAAATATATATATAATATTTCTGAAGGCCATGTCAATGTTAATATGCAGGAGCCTTTCTTATCTCAGTTTGTATCAGTGGAAATCACAATTTCATGGAGATAAAGTGTGACCGACCATAATTGCATGGCCATGTAGAAAACTGCCAGCTAAGCCGGAATTTCTCAGAAGACAGACCAAGTAATACCCTTTATTGGACCAATGTAAAAGTGTTAAAAATACACAAGCTTTTGGGATGTTCCACTTGGTGTGAGGCAACTGTAATGTATGTACCTGTGAGTATGGAGTTCAGAAGGATGAGGGGTGATCTTATAGAAACATTTAAAATAATGAAAGGGATAGATAAGATAAAGGCAGGGAAGTTGTTTCCACTGGTCGGGGAGACTAGAACTAGGGTGCACAGCCTCAAAATACGGGGGAGCCAATTTAGGACCGAGTTGAGAGGGGATTTCTTTTCCCAAAGGGTTGTGAATCTGTGGAATTCTCTGCTCAAGGAAGCAGTTGAGGCTAGCTCATTGAATGTATTCAAATCACAGATAGATTGATTTTTAACCAATAAGGGAATTAAGGGTTATGGGGAGCGGGCAGGTAAGTGGAGCTGAGTCCACGGCCAGATCAGCCATGATCTTTTTGAATGGCGGAGCAGGCTCGAGGGGCTAGATGGCCTACTCCTGTTCCTAATTCTTATGTTCTTATGCTCACAAGTTTGTAGAGCTGTTAGGGGGCACTTGATTTAACGTTTTATTGTTTTACAGATACAACAAAATAGTTGTAGAGCTGTTGCATTGTGAGTGGCTTAGTCAGTCACGTGATGTTCACAAGACTCAATAAAACCCCAGTCAGTTGGGTCTAGGTCATCGACGATACAGTGTGCAGTTGTAAGCCTAGTGGATGAACTGGTAATGTGAAGTGTGATTGTTAAACCTTTGTTACTAAACCAACTAGTTCTTAATAGCAATGTGTTGCTATGAATTCTTACGCAAAGAACCCATGAAGCAATTACATTACAGCAGCTATTTAAATCTACAGAATGGCATCATACTACTTACACTGCTGTCATACTGAAGTGCCATTTGTACACTGCCATTTTACTCACATTTCACCCAAGTTGAGTTCAGTTTAAAATCAGATTCTCAATTTGTGAGGCTCAAGTTCCCCTGCTGCACCTGTGTCCACTGTTTTTTTTAACCAGGACGGCAGGAAATCTGTACAAGCAGTGATTTTTACAGGCTTGTACAAATTACCCAGGACATATCTGTACAGACTGAAGACAATAACCATGAATCTGTAAAAGCATTTACAAATGTCCTGAAACACAGCAGTACAAGGCCCACGGGGCTAATCTGGTTCTAACTTTTGCTAAAATCACAATTGTTATAGATTATGTGGTATAATCCACACCTTGGCCTCCACCAGTTCTTACTAAATGCATTCCTTTGGGTTCATTTGAATATTGTGTGACATAGAAACATTAGGAACAGGAGCAGGCCATTCAGCCCCTCAACTATGCCGCACCAGTCAATTCGATTATGGCTGATCTGTACCTCAACTCTATTTACTCACCTTAACTCCATATCCTTACCTGACAAAAATCATTGACATTGAACAGATTTTTTTTAAATTAGCCTCAGAGTCCTCACATAAACAAATGTTATCTCTTTAAAGGTAGCAGTAAATGAATTATCTTGTGGAGAATTAAGGGGAAGTTTACACAGAGGTTTACTTGAACACAGAATGCTTCATTACACGTATTATGGAAGCAGAGACTACGGGGCTAATTTTGACTTTGGGCGATAGTGTGAAACAGGCGATATCAGCCGCCCGTTCTACATCTCCCGACTTTCAGGGGAAATGTAGCGGCTGAATCACTATCGCCCATCGCGCAGAAAACAAGCGCAGGCAGTAAAAAGAATGTGCGGCAACCTGTCTCACCCTCCCTTACCCTCAACGCGAGCAGCAGGAGTCCGGGGGAGGCCTATAAAAGGCCCAACGTCGTCGAGGAGCCAGGTGGCACAGCTGCAGCCGGGAGAGAAGGCAAAGAAGAAGTAAAAAGAAATCGAAGGGTGACGTCACAGCCAAGGGGGTAAGTGATTGGCTGGTGATTGATGAGTAGTTTTTCTTCTTTTTGTTTTCCTTTATCAGTAAGAAACCTTTGGCATTGTTACCAAGTTAAATTAATTAAGGGTTAAGTCATGGCAGGAGAGCCCAGACCCGTATCATGCTCCTCCTCTGCTATGTGGGAAGCCAGGGACGCTTCTAGTGTCCCTGACGACTAAATGTGCGGGAAGTGTATCCAGCTGCAGCTCCCGACAGACCGCATTGCGGCACTGGAGTTACGCATGGATTCACTCTGGAGCATCCGCGATGCTGAGGATGTCGTGAATAGCACGTTTAGTGAGTTGGTCACACCGCAGGTAACGGTTACTCAGATAGATAGGAAATGGGTGACCATCAGGCAGAGCAGTGGAAGGAAGGTAGTGCAGGGGTCTCCTGCGCTCATCCCCCTCCAAAACAGATACACCGCCTTGGGTGTTGTTGGGGGGGATGACTCACCAAGGGAGGGCAGCAGCAGTCAAGTTCATGGCACCATGGGTGGCTCTGCTACACAGGAGGGCAGGAAAAAGAGTGGGAGAGCTATAGTGGTAGGGGATTCTATTGTAAGGGGAATAGATAGACAATTCTGTGGCCGCAATCGAGACTCCAGGATGGTATGTTGCCTCCCTGGTGCAAGGGTCAAGGATGTCTTGGAGCAGCTGCAGGGTATTTTGGAGGGGGAGGTTGAACAGCCAGTTGTCATTGTGCATATAGGTACCAACGATATAGGTAAAAAACGGGATGAGGTCCTACAAGCTGAATTTAGGGAGCTAGGAGTTAAATTAAAAAGTAGGACCTCAAAAGTAGTAATCTCAGGATTGCTACCAGTGCCATGTGCTAGTCAGAGTAGGAATTGCAGGATAGCTAAGATGAATATGTGGCTTGGTGCAGGAGGGAGGGATTCAAATTCCTGGGATATTGGAACCGATTCTGGGGGAGGTGGGACCAGTACAAACCAATGTCCTAGGGGGTGTACTTGCTCGTGCTGTTGGGGATGGGTTAAACTAATATGGCAGGGGGATGGGAACCTATGCAGGCAGACAGAGGAAGTAGAATGGGGACAGAAGCAAAAAATAGAAAGAAGAAAAGTAAAAGTGGAGGGCAGAGAAACCCAAGGCAAAAATCAAAAAGGGCCACATTACAGCAAAATTTTAAGGGGCAAAGTGTGTTAAAAAGATAAGCCTGAATGCTCTGTACCTCAATGCGAGGAGTATTCAGAATAAGGTGGATGAATTAACTGCGCAGGCAGCTATTAATGATTATGATATAGTTGGCATCACGCAGACATGGCTCCAGGGTGAACAAGGCTGGGAACTCAACATCCAGGGGTATTCAACATTCAGGAAGGATAGACAAGAAGGAAAAGGAGGTGAGTAGCATTGCTGGTTAAAGAGAAAATTAACGCAACAGTAAGGAAATACATTAGCTTGGATGATGTGGAACCTATAAGGTAGAGTTGCGGAATACCAAAGGGCAGAAAACGCTAATGGGAGTTGTGTATTGACCACCAAACAGTAGTAGTAGGTTGGGGACAGCATCAAACAAGAAATTAGGGATGCGTGCAATAAAGGTACAGCAGTTATCATGGGCGACTTTAATCTACATATAGATTGGGCTAACCAAACTGGTAGCAATACGATGGAAGAGGATTTCCTGGAGTGTATTGTGGATGGTTTTCTAGACCAATATGTCGAAGAACCAACTAGAAGGCTGGCCATCCTAGACTGGGTGATATGTAATGAGAAAGGATTAATTAGCAATCTGTTTGTGTGAGGCCCCTTCGGGAAGAGTGACCATAATATGGTAGAATTCTTTATTAAGATGGAGAGTGACACAGTTAATTCAGAGACTAGGGTCCTGAACTTAAGGAAAGGTAACTTCGATGGTATGAGACGTGAATTGGCTAGAATAGACTGCCGAATGATACTTAAAGGATTGATGGTGGATAAGTAATGGCAAACATTTAACGATCACATGGATGAACTTCAACAATTGCACATCCCGGTCTGGAGAAAAAATAAAATGGGGAAGGTGGCTCATCCGTGGCTAACAAGGGACATTAAGGATCGTGTTAAATCCAAGGAAGAGGCATATAATCGGCCCGAAAAAGCAGCATACCTGAGGACTGGGAGAAATTTAGAATTCAGAGGAGGACAAAGGGTTTAATTAGGAGGGGGAAAATAGAGTATGAGAGGAAGCTTGCTGGGAACATAAAAACTGACTGCAAAAGCTTATATGGATATGTGAAGAGAAAAAGATTAGTGAAGACAAACGTAGATCCCTTGCTGTCAGAACCAGGTGAATTTATAATAGGGAACAAAGAAATGGCAGACCAGTTGAACAAATACTTTGGTTCTGTCTTCACGAAGGAAGACACAAATACTAGGAGACCGAGGGTCTAGTGAGAAGGAGGAACTAAAGGAAATCCTTATTAGTCAGGAAATTGTGTTAGGGAAATTGATGGGATTAAAGGCCGGTAAATCCCCAGGGCCTGATAGTCTGCATCCCAGAGTACTTAAGGAAGTGGCCCTAGAAATAGTGGATGCATTGGTGATCATTTTCCAACAGTCAATCGACTCTGGATCAGTTCCCATGGACTGGAGGGTAGCTAATGTAACATCACTTTTTAAGAAAGGAGGGAGAGAGAAAACGGGGAATAATAGACTGGTTAGCCTGACATCAGTGGGGAAAATGTTGGAATCAATTATTAATGATGAAATAGCAGCACATTTGGAAAGCAGTGACAGGATCGGACCAAGTCAGCATGGATTTATGAAGGGGAAATCATGCTTGACAAATCTTCTGAAATTTTTTGAGCATGTCACTAGTAGAGTGGATAAGGGAGAACCAGTGGATGTAGAGTATGTGAACTTTCACAAGAGATTGGTGTGCAAAATTAAAGCACATTGTATTGGGGATAATGTACTGACATGGATAGAGAACTGGTTGGCAGACAGGAAGCAGCGAGCCGGGATAAACGGGTCCTTTTCAGAATGGCAGGCAGTGACTTGTGGGGTGCCGCAGTGCTCAGTGCTGGAACCTCAGCCATTTACAATATACATCAATGATTTCGATGAAGGAATTGAGTGTAATATCTCCAAGTTTGCAGGTGACACTAAGCTTGGTGGTGGTGTGAGCTGTGAGGAGAATGCTAAGAGGCTGCAGGGTGACTTGGACAGGTTAGGTGAGTGGGCAAATGCATGGCAGATGCAGTATAATGTGGATAAATGTGAGGTTATTCACTTTGGTGGCAAAAACACAAAGGCAGAATATTATCTGAATGGCGGAAGATTAGGAATAGGGGAGGTGCAACGAGACCTGGGTGTCATGGTACATCAGTCATTGAAAGTTGGCATGCAGGTACAGCAGGCAGTGAAGAAGGCAAATGGCAAGTTGGCCTTCATACCTAGGGCATTTGAGTATAGGAGCAGGGAGGTCTTACTGCAGTTGTACAGGGCCTTGGTGAGGCCTCATCTGGAATATTGTGTTCAGTTTTGGTCTCCTAATCTGAGGAAGAATGTTCTTGCTATTGAGGGAGCGCAGCAAAGGTTCACCAGACTGATTCCCGGGATGGCAGGACTGACATATCAGGAGAGACTGGATCGACTGGGCCTCTATTCACTGAAGTTTAGTAACATCAGAGGGAATCTCACAGAAACATATAAAATTCAGACAGGACTGGACAGGTTAGATGCAGGAAGAATGTTCCCGATGTTGGGAAAGTCCAGAACCAGGGGACACAGTCTAAGGATAAGGAGTAAGCCATTTAGGACCGAGATGAGGAGAAACTTCTTCACTCAGAGAGTTATTAACCTGTGGAATTCTCTACTGTAGAGAGTTGTTGATGCCAGTTCGTTGGATATAATCAAGAGGGAGTTAGATGTGGCCCTTACAGCTAAAGGGATCAAGGGGTATGGAGAGAAAGCAGGAAAGGGATACTGAAGGAATGATCAGCCATGATTTTATTGAATGGTGGTGCAGGCTCAAAGGGCCAAATGGCCTACTCCTGCACCTATTTTCTATGTTTCTATGTTTCTACGACTGTCTGTCCCACCTGTGGCAGGAATGGTGGTTCTCGTATCGGACAGTTCCACCACCTAAGGACTCATTCTAAGAGTGGAAGCAAGTCTTGCTCGATTCCGAGGGGCTGCCTATGATGATGATGATGATGATCGCCCATTTTACACCATTACCCAAAGTCAAAATTCCCCCCTATAAATATCTTTTTAAGGGGAATTGAATAAGCATTTCAATTGGAAAGATCTGAAAGGGCCGAGGGGAAGGGA
This sequence comes from Pristiophorus japonicus, assembly GCF_044704955.1. Lineage (NCBI taxonomy): Eukaryota > Metazoa > Chordata > Chondrichthyes > Pristiophoridae > Pristiophorus > Pristiophorus japonicus. The sequence continues at coordinate 130,927,370 of NC_091991.1, read as the reverse complement.
TCAGAGCAGATTACTGCAATGGAAGAGCTGGGCAAGCACATGCACAATGACCACCTTTTCTGCTGTAATGGCTATGCTTCAAACTTCTGGTATTTGTGATTTAATCCAGTGGGTTATTTTAGACATTTAAAAGAAAGGGAAAGGAAAAGAATATCCTGACATGTACATCAGGTCTGGTGAGCACCTTGTGTGAAACAAAGCTCTTGCTCATTCCTCTGTCAGCTCGAATCTTTCTGATCAGACGGACCACCATCTTGTGACAGACAGAAGCTTTTCAATTCTGAACAGCTTTCAATGCTTCATCTTTTGACAACAGGCACATTATTTGCATGTTTACTGTTAGTTGTCAATAGGAACATTACACATTCCAGGATTGTGGACACTGAACTACTTGTTAAAAGAACTTCATGATGCTTTCTCACCTTTTGGGGAAAAAAAGGCGTTTAATATTATGGTGCAAGACTGACAGTGACAAAAGTATTCTCAGCTTGCTCCTGCTGAAGCTGCAGCAACTCCACCTACAGGAGACGATGTCCAGGCCCTGCGTTTAAAGGGGGCACAGGTTCAACGCGCATGAGCTCGAAGTGGATGGTGAACCCGGGGAGCCCGGGGACGAGATGGGACGACTGATCTTAAATGGCCGGGCCTCATTTACAGAAATTCTCCCAGTTTCCCTGTGATGACCATAGCCTGAATGAGCGGGCGCTCTGGCTGGATTCCCACAGGTACAGGTGCCGCCGACTGCACACCTGTGACTCTCTGAGCACCACCACAGTAACCAGGGGGTTTTATAAACCGCAAGGGATATTCATCCATCAACGCACACTTGGTGTGCAACCATAAGAAGAGGTTCATGCAGGTCTGCACCAGATTCCCTGGGAACTGTCATAATGCCTTCAAACTGCAGCAGTCCAACATTCAGACATTTTCAGCCAGGAAGCAGACAAAGGGCTGGCTCTCAGCAGATAATGGATACCCTCTTCAAACTTGGCTCATGGTACCTGTGAGGAACCCCATCAACGAAGCGCTACAGCGAGAGTCACATGACCACCAGGTGTGTCAAAGAGCAGGCCATCGGAATGTTGAAGATGCGCTTCAGGTGCCCAGATCGGTCTGGAGACGCCCTTCAGTATTCACCAGCGAGGGTGTCCATAATAAGAGTGGTGCGCTGCGTCCTGCACAACATTGTGCCACAGGGAGGATTGCAAGCGAAGGAGGTCAAAGGTGCTCATCCCGCATCTTCAGATGAGGAAAACACTGAAGAGGAGGAGGAGGAACTATGAAGATGGAGCACCCATTGCTAGACTTGCTGTGTATGCTGATACCCAAGGATGCTCTAATAGTGCAAAGGTGCAGCTAGTGGCGACTCCCATAGGAAAACATCATAAATGAAATCCTCTGGCCCACTCCCATCAACCCATCTCCCCACCCGTGCACTCAACAGTCCTTCAACCACACATCCACCCATTGCCCATCCATACTATGGGTCCCGTCATGTATTAGAAACATAGAAACATAGAAAATAGGTTCAGGAGTATGCCATTCGGCCCTTCTAGCCTGTACCGCCATTCAATGAGTTCATGGCTGAACATGCAACTTCAGTACCCCATTCCTGCTTTCTCACCATACCCCTTGATTCCCCTAGTAGTAAGGACTTCATCTAACTCCTTTTTGAATATATTTAGTGAATTGGCCTCAACAACTTTCTGTGGTAGAGAATTCCACAGGTTCACCACTCTCTGGGTGAAGAAATTCCTCCTCATCTCGGTCCTAAATGGCTTCCCCCTTATCCTTAGACTGTGTCCCCTGGTTCTGGACTTCCCCAACATTGGGAACATTCTTCCTGCATCTAACCTGTCTAACCCCGTCAGAATTTTAAACGTTTCTATGAGGTCCCCTCTCATTCTTCTGAACTCCAGTGAATACAAGCCCAGTTGATCCAGTCTTTCTTGATAGGTCAGTCCCGCCATCCCGGGAATCAGTCTGGTGAACCTTTGCTGCACTCCCTCAATAGCAAGAATGTCCTTCCTCAGGTTAGGAGACCAAAACTGTACACAATACTCCAGGTGTGGCCTCAACAAGGCCCTGTACAATTGTAGCAACACCTCCCTGCCCTTGTACTCAAATCCCCTCGCTATGAAGGCCAACATGCCATTTGCTTTCTTAACCGCCTGCTGTACCTGCATGCCAACCTTCAATGACTGATGTACCATGACACCCAGGTCTCGTTACACCTCCCCTTTTCCTAATCTGTCACCATTCAGATAATAGTCTGTCTCTCTGTTTTTACCACCAAAGTGGATAACCTCACATTTATCCACATTATACTTCATCTGCCATGCATTTGCCCACTCACCTAACCTATCCAAGTCGCTCTGCAGCCTCATAGAATCCTCCTTGCAGCTCACACTGCCACCCAACTTAGTGTCATCCGCAAATTTGGAGATACTACATTTAATCCCCTCTTCTAAATCATTAATGTACAGTGTAAACAGATGTATTGACATGCATCATGAAACAAGTGAAAGGGCGAGGTGGCACCCAAGGTACAATAATGGGCAAGAGGTGCAAGTGCTGTAAACAATACAGTTTATGTGTCATTATAAAAAGAGGAAACTTAACAGCATAACAATTTGTCAAACACCTTGGTGAATTGCAATGGCTTTCTCTTACACTTCCGCTGCTTTTGCATGGTGTATTTCGTGTGGTTTCAGGCTGCTCAGATCCCTGCTCCAACTGCCGAGATGCTCTTGGCCGTTGCCCTCTGGATTTTGGAGCCCCTGACGGCCCTGCCAAAGACTGCTCCACCTGCACCTCGGCCATCGGGAGATGAGGCAGCATGTGGGGTACTGGCTGGGTGGCAATGGGTGAGAAGTGGGAGTGCATTGAGTGGAATTCCCACTTCCTGGTGTGGTCATGACCTGCATGGACTCATTTGAGAGCCTTGCTAGAAGCTCCACGGAGGTGGGCACTCTCTCCATGGCAGATATTCTTGCAATTCCCCGTGCCACCACTCCACTAGAGTTGGACTCCTCCATCCTCTTTGCTATTGTACCTGGCTACGTCGCTGATGCACCTCTAGCATTCTCCTTCTCAACAAAAGCCCCTGGCTTCAGCATCTGTGTCCAACTGAGCAGGAGTTGGATTGCGCCACCCCCCCTCCCCCTCCCCCACCCCCAACAGCTGTCCCTACCACCAGTCTCTTCTCATGCTCACTTGTAAGTTGTGAATCACCAGTTGAAAACCCAAGTAACTCTCTAACTGACCCACCAAAGTGCGAGTATCTGTGCTGGTGCATGGCAATGCGTCCTGTGACGGTGCACCCTCAGCAAGAATGAGGTCCTCTGAGGAATTGTCCACATGGATGTCCTGTCACACTTGCTGTTTGTGTGACGGCCCTGGAAAATAAAGGAAAGGGATATGATTTAGTTGTGGCAAAGTAGCCATCTTGACAATTGCCATACTCAGTCTTCTCATAGTTCAGTCATTGATGAAATAAAGTCAGCATGTGTGTGTCAGAGATAATTGTAATTCTGGCACCAGCTCTCTGCAAACGCCCTGTATCTCCATCTCTGACTGAGAGGGACGCAGATCTGCCACTTATGTACAGGGCCTCCTCCTCTGCATCACTGAGCTGGTGACCCACCTCCAGTCCTCTCCCTCTTCTAGAAGGGGCAACAAAAAACCAGAGCTGTGAGTGAGTGAGGGCCAGGTCTTCACCCGATGGATGCAGTGCCTTCAGTCAGGGTGACTATCAGACAGATGTTTCACATTGCAGAAGGATTGGGGGGAGTGGCAATGGTGGATGGATAAATGGGGAGATGATAAAGTGCATAGAAAGTGATGGCTGGGTGGTGCTGAAAGCTGAGTGGATGTGAGGTGTGATGTGATGGAGTGCGCCTGGCAAGACAGCGTGAAAGGGGGCGGGCTTAAAGCACAGGTGAATCAGCAAATGTACTCACTTTCCCTGACCTGGTTAGGTCATTAAACTGCTTCCTACACTGCTTCCAAAACCTGGGCACATGCTCCCTGCTGCTCACCTCCTCAGCTCCCTCCAACCCCTCCTTCCTGGTGAGAGTGACATGTTTCCTCCCATTGCTGGAGAAAAGTATGTCCCTCCTGCTCATATTACAATAATTCGCCACTGTTTGGTTATTTTCAGTTTAGTAAATGTATTTATATTTTATTCAAGGTGGAGATAGACAGACTTTAAACTACAGGGGAGTCAAGGGCTATGGGGAGCGGGCAGGGAAGTGGAGTTGAGGCCAAGATCAGATCAGCCATGATCTTATTGAATGGCAGAGCAGGCTTGAGGGGCCGAATGGCCTACTTCTGCTCATATTTCTTATGTTCTTATTAAACTGTTGTTCTTCATTGTTAATAGACTCATGAAAGTGTAATTTCTAGTTTTCTCATGTAGCCTGAAGTCGTGTCCAATTAGCAGTCAGTAAGGTTAATGAGGTGTCAGTTATCCTTGTTCTACGGTCACTTAACCAAGCTAAACTTTGCCCCCAATTTCTACAATCAAATTTTCTGCCTTAATTTAGTCGGTGTTTGCTTGGCCTTCATTTAGGATTTCCATATTTTGATAGATGACAGGTTATGAAAGCGCAGTCCCCATACCTGAGGGGATCCCGCAGATGATCACATTTCTGTCTCTCTGTCATCGGAGTTCTGTATTTTCCTGCCTTTTCTGACTTACTAGCACATTACTTCTGTGGCCGTCTGTTAATAAAAAAACATTTTCCGTAGCAATAGTGCTGTTTTCTTTTGTCAGCTGTCACCACCTTCAGAAATTAAATTCATCATAGGCAGTCCCTCGGGATCGAGGAGGACCTGCTTCCACTCCCAAAGTGAGTTCTTTGATGGCTGAACAGTCCGATACGGGAGCCACAGACTATGTTACAGGTGGGACAGACATTCGTCGAGGGAAGGGGTCGGCAGGGCTGGTTTGCCGCTCGCTCCTTCCGCTGCCTGCGCCTGGCCTCTTCATGCTCTTTGCGTCGAGATTCAAAGAGCTCAACACCCTCCACCTCAGGCGGTCTGCGGCCAGGGTCTCCCAGGTGTCCGTGGTGATGTCGCACTTTACCAGGGAGGCTTTGAGGGTGTCCTTATAACGTTTCCGCTGTCCTCCTTTGGCTCGTTTACCATGAAGGAGCTCCGCATAAAGCATTTGCTTAGGGAGTCTCGTATCTGGCATGCGTACTATGTGGCCTGCCCAGCGAAGCTGATCGAGTGTCGTCAGTGCTTCAATACTGGGGGTATTAGCCTGGTCGAGGACACTGATGTTGGTGTGCCTGTCCTCCCAGGAGATTTGCAGGATCTTTCGGAGACATCGTTGGTGATATATCTCCAGCGACTTGAGGTGCCTTCTGTACATTGCCCATGCCTCAGACCCATACAGGAGGGTGGGTATTACTACAACCCTGTAGACCGTGAGTTTGATGGTAGATTTGAGGGCCTAGTCTTCAAACACTCTTTTCCGCAGGTGGCCGAAGGCTGCGCTGGCGCACTGGAGGCGATCCTAAATCTCCGCATCAATATCTGCCTTTGTTGATAAGAGGCTCCCGAGATATGGGAAATGGTCCACGTTGTCCAGGGCCGTGCCGTGGATCTTGATGATTGGAGGGCAGTGCTGTGCAGCGATGACAGGCTGGTGAAGGACCTTTGTCTTACGGATGTTAAGCGTAAGGCCCATGCTTTCATATGCCTCAGTGAATACATTGACTATATCCTGGAGTTCAGCCTCTGAATGTGCGCAGACGCAGGCGTCGTCCGCATACTGCAGCTCAACGACAGAGGTTGGGGTGATCTTGGACCTGGCTTGGAGGCGGCGTAGGTTAAACAACTTCCCACTGGTTCTGTAATTTAGTTCCACTCCAGCGGGGAGCTTGTTGATTGTGAGGTGGAGCATGGCAGCGAGGAAGATTGAGAAGAGGGTTGGAGCGATAACGCAGCCCTGTTTGACCCTGGTCCGGACGTGAATTGGGTCTGTAATGGATCTGTTGGTAAGGATCACGGCCTGCATGTTATCGTGAAGCAGGCGAAGGATGTTGAAAAACTTTTGGGGGCATCCGAAATGGAGGAGGACGCTCCATAGACCCTCACAGTTGACAGTGTCAAAGGCCTTTGTAAGACCAAAAAAGACCATGTATAAGGACTGGCGCTACTCCCTGCATTTTTCCTGCAACTGGCGCGCTGCAAAGATCATGTCTGTTGTGCCCCGTAGGGGACGAAATCTGCACTGTGATTCCAGGAGGAGCTCCTCGGCCACAGGGAGAAGACAATTGAGGAGAACTCGAGCAACAACTTTCCCAGTGGCTGAAAGCAGGGAGATTCCCCTGTAGTTGCTGCAGTCGGACTTGTCCCCCTTTTTAAAAATGGTCACAATCACTGCATCTCTGAGATCTCCCGGCATGCTCTCCTCCCTCCAGATGAGAGAGATGAGGTCATGTATCCGCGCCAACAGCGCCTCTCCGCCATATTTTAGCGCCTCAGCAGGAATTCCATCCACACCCGCAGCCTTGTTATTCTTAAGCTGTTTTATGGCTTTGCCAACCTCGGGCTACATTGGGGTTTCACTGAGTTGGTGGCGGGTGGCTTGCTGCGGGATGGAATCGAGAACACTCGAGTCAAAGGCAGAGTCTTGATTGAGAAGATCTTCAAAGTGCTCCTTCCATCGGGCCCTGACAGCCTCGGTGTCCTTGATGAGTGTTTCCCCATTCTTGGCCAGGAGTGGGGTGGGGCCTTGGGAGTTTGGACCATAGGTGGCCTTTACTGCATGAAGTCTGTTAATAAAAAAACATTTTCTGTAGCAATAGTGCTGTTTTCTTTTGTCAGCTGTTACCATCATCAGAAATTAAATTGGCAGTATGTCAATACTGGGGAGTGCCACACATGAAATCCTGAAAACCAGGGTTATTGCTCACAAAGCACCTCTCCAGGAGTGCAGCATGGGCCTCCTATTCGTCCTTATTATGGTCTGAACATAAAACAGGTCATGAGAGAAGGTATTAAGGAAGCAGAGATTTTTTGAAAACTCTTAATTTGACTATGGACAGGTTTCCTTTATATCAGCAAAATGACTACATATTTAGTCACAATATTATGGTGTGGTATATTGTGGAACCACATTTGTAAATTACAGTTGTTTATCTCCTTATGAAAGAATGTATTTCCCTTTATCTCTAAGCTTATTGGGCTCAATTTTCCCCAATGCCATTTTGTGGTGTATTGCCAGAGTTACGCCCGTTTTTCTTGGCCCCAACTACTCCAAAAAATTAAGTACCAAGTTTCCCCATTCTAAATTTTTTAATTGGCGCCGCGCAGCCTGTCCTGTAGCCTCGGGGGGTGGAGCCAAATGTCTGTGCCGAAAAAACGATGTCGCCCCTTCTGTGCATGCGCGAAAAAAAAGGACTTTTTTGACGTGATTCCTACGAGTGCGCATGCCCAGTACAGCTGGCAGTCTGCATTCGGCCATTTTTAAAGAGCCAGTTGTGTGTGAGAACTTTAATTCTCATTGGAAAAATCGCAGCTGCAGCAATATAAGATGCAACGTGGTGCAAGGACCAAGAATTTCTTACAGGATGAAGTGGAGGCACTAGTTACTGTGATTGAGGCCAGCTGGCACGAGCTGGACACCAGCAGAGGTCACATAAAAGTTTCACCAAAAGAAATGAAGAAACACTGGAACCAACTTGCAGAAGATTACTGTGCAATGGTGACCACCCCGAGGTCTAGAGGCCAGTGCAAAAAGAAGTGGCAGGACCTTGGTCAAGTAGTTAGTGTAAGTAATATTTTAATTTATTCAATGGAATTGCATTTGTAAATGTGACCATCTGTATATGTCCCAGCCAGCAGAGAGACACCCTCTCTAAAAAATTATGTTTTCACCTTCGCAGAGGAAAGTAGTTAAACATAACTAAAGGGAAAGAACTCAAACAGGAGGAAGCCTGGCAAATCTGCACCCGCTGACACCATTGGAAGAGAGGGTCACTGCTTTGATGGGTCCTGCCTGGAGAAAAGCAACCACCACTGCACAAGCTGGGCCCACACTCGAGGGAGAGAGTAAGTCCTGCAAATTCCACTGGCTTTGCTAAATGTTAAGCACTGCACGGGTTAGCAATGCTTCGGTTCTTGGGGATGTCTCCGTCAGCTACACTTCCGGTTGATGCAACGTGCTATCATTCATCGTGGTGCTTCAAATGAGCCTGCTGCCTGTGTTGTGTGAGCCTGTTTATGCCACCCACCCTGCCCCTTCCTCTGCTGCTAACCATTTGTCTGTTCTGTTATGTTTAGCAGAAATTGAGGCCAACCCTGACGATGCAGAGGAAGATTCAGACGAGGATGAGCCTAAAAAGGAGAACATCTTCCAATCACACCCTCCAGACCAAGAACATGGGGGTAAGGAGGAGGGGAAGTGATCTTAAAGTTTTTATGTGATCTTGGAGTTTGTAAGTGATCTTAAAGTTTGTAAGTGATCTTAACTGAAAACTTTAAAGTTTAATACAAGAATATTTTTATTAAAGTTAAGTACAAACAAATGTTTGTTAAACTTTTGAATAAAATATATTTTACATTATAACTGAATCATTTCCATTATTTGTTCCATTATTAACACAACTTTTTGAAGTAAACAAGAATCATTTCCATTATTTGTTCCATTAACACAACACATCATTATGAAACAGTTCCAAACAGTAAACATGGTCCATATGAAATAGTTGCCGCTGAGCCTTCAGGCAGCAAAGCGTTCACAAATGAGCTGCTGGTGCAAGGCTCGAGCAATCATTAAAGGGCCACGACTTAGTATGCAAAATTAAAGCACATGGTATTGGGGGTAATGTACTGACGTGGATAGAGAACTGGTTGGCTGACAGGAAGCAGAGAGCAGGAATAAACAAGTCCTTTTCAGAATGGCAGGCAGTGACGAGTGGGGTACCGCAAGGTTCAATGCTGGGACCCCTGCTATTTACAATATACATTAATGATTTGGACAAAGGAATTGAATGTAACATCTCCAAGTTTGCAGATGACACTAAGCTGGGTGGCAGTGCGAGCTGTGAGGAAGATGCTAAGAGGCTGCAGGGTGACTTGGACAGGTTAGGTGAGTGAGCAAATGCATGACAGATGCGCTATAATGTGGTTATCCACTTTGGTGGTAAAAACAGGAGGGCTGATTATTATCTGAATGGTGACAGATTGGTAAAGGGGGAGGTGCAACGAGACCTGGGTGTCATGGTACATCAGTCATTGAAAGTTAGCATGCAGGTACAGCAGGCGGTGAAGAAGGCAAATGGCATGTTGGCCTTCATAGCAAGAGGATTCGAGTATAGGAGCAGGAAGGTCTTCCTACAGTTGTACAGCGCATTGGTAAGGCCATACCTTGAATATTGTGTACAGTTTTGGTCTCCTAATCTGAGGAAGGACATTCTTGCTATTGAGGGAGTGCAGCGAAGGTTCGCCAGACTGATTCCCGAGATGACAGGACTGACATATGAAGAAAGACTGGATCGACTTGGCTTGTATTCAATGGAATTTAGAAGAATGAGAGGGAATCTTATAGAAACATATAAAATTCTGTTGGGATTGGACAGGTTAGATGCAGGAAGAATGTTCCTGATGTTGGGTAAGTCCAGAACCAGGGGTCACAATCTAAGGATAAGGGGTAAGCCATTTAGGACTGAGATGAGGAGAAACTTCTTCACTCAGAGAGTTGTGAGCATGTGGAATCCTCTACCACAGAAAGTTGTTGGGGCCAGTTCGTTAGGTATATTCAAAAGGGAGTTAGATGTGGACCTCATGGCTAAAGGGATCAAGGGCTATGGAGAGAAAGCAGGAATGGGGTACTTAAATGCATGATTAGCCATGATCATATTGAATGGTGGTGCAGGTTCGAAGGGCCGAATAGCCTACTCCTGCACCTATTTTCTATGTTTCTATGTTTGTATGTTTCTACAATGACCCGCCCTCCTCTGCCGTCGTGCTCCAGGTTCAGGTACTTGCATGGATTCTTCATCCTCGTCCTTGTCCTCCTCCTGCTCATCCTCTGCATCTTCCTCATCATCATCAGCCACTCTCACCTCAGGTGGGTCTTCTACTACCAGCTGCTGCTGCCTCATGATGGCTAAGTTATGCAGCACGCAGCACACAACAATGAACTGACCGACAATCTCAGGGGAGTATTGCAAATAGCCTCCGGAATGGTCCAGGTATTGGAAACACTGTTTCAAGATGCCACTGGTCCTCTCTATGGGCACAAGTTTCCACAGGATAAAAAACGGGCGCCTCTCTGAGCTGGGCGCCGTTTTTCGCGCCTAAAACGGCGCCAGAAAAAAAACGCGCTATTCTCGAGCGCTTTGCAGCTCCTTGTCTGTTTGGCGCGGCGCCCAGGGGGGCGGAGCCTACACTCGCGCCGATTTTGTAAGTGGGAGGGTGCGGGTACTATTTAAATTAGTTTTTTTCCTGCCGGCAACGCTGCGCGTGCGCGTTGGAGCGTTCGCGCATGCTCAGTGTGAAAAAATACATTGGCACTCGGCCATTTTTGTAGTTCTTTGTAGCTGTTTAATTTTTGAACATTTTTTAATAAAATCACATTGCCATCAGCACTGAGGCTACCCTTCTCACTGTCTCCTTCCCCTCCCTCCCCTCCGCGGCAACAAACGGCTGTCTCCTTCCCCTCCCTCCCCTCCACAACAACAACCCGCTGTCTCCTTCCCCTCCCTTCCCTCCGCGGCAACAAACGGCTGTCTCCTTCCCCTCCCTCCCCTCCACAACAACAAACTGCTTTCTCCTCCCCCCCCCACTCCCGCTCAGCGGCACGAACGGCTTTCTCCCCCCCCCCCTCTCCCGCTCAGCGGCACGAACGGCTTTCTCTCCCGCCCCCCCCGCTCAGCGGGAACCAATGGCTGCAGAATTCTCCCTGGCTGAAGCACTTTCACACAGGTAGGAAGATGGTTTATTTAATCTTTTCTTTGCCTATAAATGTTTATTCAGGTTGGATTTATTTGTATAATATTTGTAGAAGTATAAATAAGGATTTATTGTAGAATTTAATGCGTTCCCTTCCCCCCTCCCCTCCCCCCCCCCTCGTTCTGGATGCCTAATTTGTAACCTGCGCCTGATTTTTTAATGTGTAGAACAGGTTTTTTCAGTTCTACAAAAATCTTCACTTTCTCCATTCTACTTTAGTTTGGAGTACGTTTTCACTGTGGAAACTTTCAAATCAGGCGTCAGTGGCCGGACACGCCCCCTTTTGAAGAAAAAATTCTGTTCCAAAGTAGAACTGTTCTACCTGTCTAGAACTGCAGAAAAAAAAATGTGGAGAATTGCGATTTCTAAGATAGTCCGTTCTCCACCAGTAAACTCCTAAAAATCAGGCGCAAATCATGTGGAAACTTGGGCCCAATGATGCTGCGCGTCACAATGTGCGACATGTTGTATTCCCGGTCAGCTTCCATCTGGGTTATGCGTAAGGGCATCATCAGCCAGATGGCGAGTCCATACCCTTTGTCTCCCAGTAGCCAGCTCTGCCCTTCTGGCTGCTGCTGAAACATGGCGATGCATGTCATCACACATGAGCTGCACATTAATGGAGTGGAAACTTTTTCTGTTCCTGTACATCTCAGAATCCTCCAAATCCTCCAAAGGTGCTCGCAAGTTGATGTGGGTACAATCAATGCTTTGGGAAGTCAGCAATCCTGAAGAAGCCCACAGCCCTTTCACACATTGCCTGGGCGGTTATGGGGAACTTTATGTAGTCATTCCTCCGGGCATATAGTGCAGCAGTCACTTGCCGAATGCAGATATGTTTTGCATTTTGAGAAGTTGTAGTTGTAGCCTGGTACGATCCAGATGCATAGAATGAAAGTGGAGCTGTAACCTTCACTTTAACTGACAAAGCAGTCCTCCTGATAATTCTAGGTTGCAGGTCTGCTTTTACTAACTCTCAGATCTCAGTTACAACTTCTTTGCAGAAACGCAGCCTTCTGACACCGTCTGCATCACTCAGGTGCAGGTATGAATGCCTGTCTCAATAAACCCAATGTGGGTAAGGCCTCCTGCCTATCACCCTACGTGCTCTGAGGTTCCTCATGTGATGACGTCGAATCAATTGTCTCCTCCACAGCACCATCATGCAGAAGACTTGCACAAGGTATAGCATTGTCAGTATTGCCCCCATGATTAAATTGTACCTTTGCAAGAAGCTCAAAACGGCAGGCAGGACATGGTTTTTTGTTCTCTCTCCCCAAGGTCGACACCCTTGTATGGACCACACCCAGGTCTGAGTAGGCACAATGATCGGGAACACCTCCCCCCCCCATCCCCGGGCTTCACTTGATGCGTGTTGTAAGCTTCTCATGCCTTCCGTTCACCTTCCACAGCCCCCCACCGGGTTTCTTTTCAAGCCGAGCCCCGAGCCCCTGTGTCCCGGCAATGGACCAATTCTGCCGGCCAACGCTCTGACCCGCGAGCCCAGTTTGCAGATGTTCAGTGCTGGCATGTCAGTTTTTAAAAAATGAAAACTTAAAGAATTCCATGAAACTACTATTTCCTGCATTTTAAATGTTAAAAATTTAAGGTTGATTATGGATATTTAATGTGTTCTTGACTCCCTGCAAAACTTTGCATAAAAACAATGGCGTCTTTCTATGCCGATTTTTTAAAGTGCGCTGGTTTCTCTTAAGTGCCCAGAAGATTTTTCGGGAGTGGTCACAAACGCCGTCCTAGGAGAAGTGTAAGTTGGTCAAACTTGCCTAATTGTGATAAACTGGCGCAGACATCAGGTTATGCCGACATGACGCACAACAAAACTATCCTAAAAAAGTCGTAACTAACTGCCGCACAAAGATTGGGGAAACTTGGATTTTTAAATTTAGGGCAAAAAAAAGCGGCGCACACCAAAAAAACCAGCGCAAATCACTGGGGAAAATTGAGCCCTTAATCTTAGCACTTTCACACATTCCATTGCTTTCTCCAGAACTGTATCTACATCCTTATTTCATTTCAGAATTTCCAGCTGAATATCCCAATCCCATTTCAAACATGATCACAAGACCAGGGTTACAAAGTTATTTATTTTTGAGCAGGAATTATTCTAGTTTCTTTTCAAAAAATCCTCTATTTTAACTCGGCAGGGGCCAAGGTCAGTGACAAACCATCCTGACCTTGGCAGCATGAGGCCTGAACACACCTGCTCCTCTTAATCCTATAAGGAAAGTAACAAGAAGTGGAAAGAATGGCCTCTTTGAGCCTCTTATGGCCCAATGGCTTCCCCACTCAGGCCCAGGGTTAAATAGCCCTGATGACATGATTGGAGCCCGATCGTCTATTTATCCAGTTTTCAGTGGGTATCCTTCTCGCTTGCACAGTTGGACAAGTTAAGATCAAAGGCTGAGGGAAGAGAACAGGACCGGTTTCCATCAGGTGGGTAGCGTTAAAACCCCCCTCCTAAACAGCTGCAGATTCTGAGGCCCGGATTTCAACTTGCGGTGGGAATCAGGAGCCAGAACAGGTGATGATCGGTCCGGGCCACTGGAAGCATGAGATTCGGATGATATTCACTCCCAGGCCTCACTTGGATACCCCAAAACAGACTCCCGACCGAAGCCTGTGAAATTCATGGGGGGATCAGGCAACCACCGGGAACCCTGGGAAATGGCCCCCCAGCTAGGGGGCATCAGTAAGGTTCACGATCAGGGGCTGCTGACGCTAACTTTCACTGGTGGTTTTAAGGCAGAAAGGTCCTTAGTCGGGTCTGTTATTAAAATGGTGTGCGTGTCCCGATGATGTCATTGGGATGCAATTTTCCATTTAAATTAAGTCCCTGCTCCTCTGGGGTGGGAGGCCTTCACATACCTAAAATCAGGCAAGTTACAGCCAAACACCCTCCCCCCTCCACCCACTCCCCCCCTCCACCATCCCTCCCTCCAACCTCCCCCCTCCACCCACTCCCCCCCCTCCACCATCCCCCCCTCCAACCTCCCCCCTCCACCCACTCCCCCTCTCCACCATCCCCGCTCCAACCTCCCCCCCTTCCATCAACCCCCTCCGCCATCCACCTCCACGCTTCCCCCTCCACCCCCCCTCCACCATCCTCTCTCCACCCTCCCCCTCCATCCTCACCCTCCACCCTCCCCCTCCCCACCGCCCTCCCATCACCACCCTCCCCTTCCCCCACCCCCTCTACCAGCCCCCTCCACCTCCCCCTCCGCCTCCACCATCCTCCTCCCCCAATGTTCCCCTCCCCCTCCACCATCCCCCCTCCCCCTCTCTCTCCACCCTCACCCCTCCACCATCCCCCTCCACCATCTCCCTCCACCCTCCACATTGGAGGTTAGATGAATGAGAGGTGAACTTATTGAAGCAAATAAGATATTGAGGCAGCTTGACAAGGTAGATGCAGAGAAGATGTTTCCACTCATGGGGAAATCTAGAACAAGGGGGCATAGGTTAAGAATAAGGGGTCGCCCATTTAGAACTGTGATGAGGAAGAATTTCTTCTCTCAGAGGGTTGTAAATCTGTGGAATTCTCTGCCCCAGAGAACTGTGGAGGCTGGGTCATTGAATATATTTAAGGTGGAGATAGACAAATTTTTGAGCAATAAGGGAGTGAAGGGTTATGGGGAGCGGGCAGGGAAGTGGAGCTGAGCCCAAGGTCAGATCAGCCATGATCTTATTAAATGGCAGAGCAGGCTCGAGGGGCCAAATGGCCTACTCCTGCTCCAAATTCTTATGTTCTTATGTTGTTCCCCACCTGATGTTAACCTTTTCATTTTTTAACTCTTAATGAGTGAAGATTTCCTCCATGTATCAAGTGCAAAAAATTGTCCTTTTCCTTAATGCATTTACAATGTTACTATACCTAGTGCACAGAGGAACCTTACCCTTTTGGATCTAATACAAACGTGTGGATTTTGAGAATTGTGAATTGGAGTTACAGCCATCAAAACCCTTTAGATATATTTTAGGCATTGCTTGAACAATTTCAACATGACAGTGTCTGAAATTATCATCGATGGTCAGAAGCTAATTGTTAAATCAAATCTACCTCAACAAGGTTCTTTAATGTATGATCAGACATGCTCATGAATATAACATCATTAATAGCTGGTGGTAGGTCATAAAATGAGTCCAAAAGGTGACACTGATGTTTGTGTTTCTCTTGGTCTGAATTTTTTATGTTGTCAAACATCCAGAAATTTTCCTAGGAACAACCGCATCACTACAGACACCACAGAGAAGGGAATGAGTAATATCAGCTAAAGAAAACATGGTATTCAAATTTCACTAATCTGTACAAAACTGTCAGAAAAGAATCAACAATTTGACAACTTGTGAATATTAAATTGAGTGCAATGTTCAACGAACAAAAGGAATGTTGTGGGGATGTATGGCTGAAGAAGTCTAACTTGGTTGAGAAGCAGGTCACAATATCTTCAAAAATTGTACCTGAAGTCAAAATATCTACTCCAGAGACCCAGCTGTTGAGTAAGTTTACATTATAGTCTGTTCTTCTCTCCAATCTCCTGATACAATAATCTCCCAGTATAATAAAAGTTGTTGAAAAGATATTTGTGCAGAATGCTACAAGGCTTCATATTTCTAATATACCTGTCTGGCATCCTCCTGCCTTTACAAGTCTCTTGTCAAAGTGATGGCTGAAACTGACTGTCTCCAGCTTTCTTTAAAGTTAATTCTCGGGATGTGAGCACCACTGGCAAGGTCGGCATTTATTGCCCATTTTTAGATGTCCTCATGACGGTAGTGGTGGACCTTCTTCCTGAATCGCTGCAGTCTGTGTGGTGAAGGTGCTGTTAGATAGTTCCACAGCATCAGTTGTACTATCTCTCTTTCTGTATCATCGTCTTCTATGTTCATCCATTGCAGAAGTCATGATCATTTTGGAGGGCGATGTGTGTGTATGATTTAGGGGCACTTCACACCATTTATATTGAAATACTAACCTTTACTGGGACTGAGGAAAGCAAGCCTGAATGCATAAGTGATGACATTTGTTGTGTTATATAGCAACTCATTAAGAAAAAGGGCAAATAGATTATATGAATTTATCTACAGAATAATCAAGCCCTACTTGTAGCAAGGCTTTGAGATCACTACAGGAGCCTTCACAGTATCACCCTTAGCAACCGTAGGACTCAAACTGTGCGAACAATCTTAGCATGTGTCGCCATCAGAGATATCGGAAGATGGGAAAGGCAACATTCTAGGTTATGTAGAGACGGGTGGCTTGTTGTTCTCCAGTCTAGTTTAGTCAGGAAGTTGATGAGAGTGTCAGGTTGGTTGGCTAATTGAACACAGGCATTTGTACCGTGTGATACAAGGGTGCAGTGCCACTATGTACTTCAGTGAAACCCGGCTCTTAACAGCATCAAATACATTGATAATGCCCTGAGCTTCAAGCAATACTTTCACCTCCAGCAACATCTTCACCACCAGGACAGCTGCTTATTCACCTCCATCCCAAACACTGGTTAGATCTCCTGCGTGTGAACATATTACAGGTAATGGCACAGAAGAATTAGTAGTGCAGTGCAGACACCCACCAACATCACAAACATCAGTTACAAAAGCAGAGAGCGTGCATACAGATGGTAGTGGACAATCCTTTAGAGAACACCTCATCAACAGGATAGGTACCAGCAAGGGAGCATTTCCACAAGTCCACAGATCAAACATTGACAAATATTCAAGAATCTCTTTGTTATCACAAATATTGATTGGTTAGAATTTAAAATGTATCTGATCATCTGGTAGGCCAGAAGGAAATGCATTGATAAATCTTTTGGCATTGATAAACTGCAAGATCTTGCGTGACCTATAGATGATAATTGCATTCCTACCAAAAGGTAATCAGTGAGTCTTTTCTTTCAGTTACTCTTTTGATTCTTCTGCAAGTTTGAGGTAACCAATAACTTTCTTTCTGCATATAAATGACATTTAAGACCAGCATGAGGAGAAATGCAGCATCTGGAAAGCGTATGCAGTGTCCTGGTCAATATTTATCCCTCAACCAACATCACTAAAACAGATTATCTAGCCACTAGCTCATTGCTTTTTGTGGGACCTTGCTGTGCACAAATTGGCTGCCATGTTTCCTACATTACAACAGTAATTCTTACACTTCAAAAGAATTTCATTGGCTGTAAAGGGCTCTGGAACGCCTGAGGTCATGAAAACCCGCCGTGTAAATGAAGACTCTTTCTTTGACTCTGTTTGTTGAACCATGCTGCAACAGCGCCACCATGCTGCGGTCCATAGCATTGCACACTTGGAAAGGGAGAAATCCCCTACATTGCTAAACACTGCAATGCAGTGTGTTCAACTTCAGCTTACAATATGGAGGGATGCAAACTGGTCTCCTCCACTAACCTAAGTGGTGACGACTAGGTTAGTATTGTATTGTATCATGTGATAAAAAGGCCTTTCACTGCACCTGTAAGCTGCGTGCACTTTAGATATAATTTCTTCATTTCAGTGAATAAAATAAACCTTGTTAGTAAACTTTAAACTCTGTACAGTACAGTTTCTTCATTCAAGAAAACATTCAATTCAGTGAAGCATGGTCCTAGGAGCGGCAGTAAGCCCCTGCTATGCCACCTAATTGACCATTCTTTATGCGCGAGGATAGGCCAGTTACTGTTGGCAGGCTAGTGGACCATGGGGGGGATTAAACCAAGCTCGTTGCTCTCACCCAAGATACGCACATATATTATTACATACACATTTCCCAGCGATCCATTGAGCATCATGGGGCAGGGACGATGGCTGATTTCTTTCCTCTGACGCTTAAGAGAGGCGGAGGCCGAATGTAGGAATGAAACCAGAACAATTGTGTTCAACAATGTTATCCGATTTCAAATTAGGCAAGCAGGAAGTGACAGGTGGTTAATGCAGAACGGAATCATGGCTGTGGCATGAATTGAGTGTAAAGTAGGCCTGTTGATCATCTGGGTGATAAAGATAAATTCTTGACAAATTGAGGCAAGAATATGTGATTGATGAATGAGAGTAAAGGACTGATTTTGCAAGGCGAGGCTCCCATTCTCTGCACTGCATACTTGGAAAATCAGCTTCTAAAGGCGGAATTCTGTAGGTTTTCCCTCAGAAAGTCCATTATTAGACTCAAAATACAGCCTGAGAGTTTTACCGGCTAATGTTTCTGAGATATTTTCCTTTTGCCTGAAATTGTGTTGTTTGCATACCAGAGGGTCAGTGGCCATTTTTCACTGGTGAGAAGTGTGGAGGAGCAGAGAGATTTAGGGGTCCAGAAATCACTAAAAGCTAATGAACAGATGAAAAACAATGGAATGTTGGCCTTTATCTCAATGAGGCTGGAATACAAGAGGCAGAAGTTATGTTACAGCTGTACAGAACTCTGGTCGGACCCCATCTGGAGTACTGCTCCACTCGCACTGATTCTACTTCCTTGTTTAGGCTAAGATCCTTTCTCTCTCTCATCCTTTGTTATCAGGGCCACCCAACCTCCTTTTCCATTTTGCCTATTGTTCTAAAAGTCAAGTACCCTGGAATATTTAGTTCCCAACCTTGGTCACCCTGCAATATTGTTCCTCGACATATTGTTTCAGAAAACTGTCTCGAATGCATTTGATGAACTCATCCTCTCAGCTACCTTTGCCAATTTGGTTTGTCCTTTGAAGATTAAAGTCCCCCATGATTGTTTCATTATCATTGTTACATTCTCCTCTAATTTCCTGATTTATACTCTGTCCAACACTATGAATATTGTCAGAGGGCCTATAAACTACTCCCACCTGGGATGAGTAGGCTGTAGTATGAGGAGAGATTGAGTAGAGTGAACCTATATTCTCTGGAGCTTAGAAGAATGAGAGGTGATCTCATTGAAACATATAAAATTCTTAGAGGGCTTGCCAGGGTACATGCTGAGAGACTGTTACTCTTGGCTGGAGAGTCTAGAACCAGGGGTCATAGATAAGAGGCCGGCCATTTAGGACTCAGAAAAGGAGAAACCTCTTCACTCAAAGGGTTGTGAATCTTTGGAATTCTCTACCCCAGGGGTCTATGGATGCTCAGTTGATTCGTGTATTCAAGACTGAGATCGATAGATTTTTGGGCACTAAGGGAATCAAGGGATATGGGGATAGGGCGAGAAAGTGGAGTTGATGTAGAAGTTCAGCCATGATCTTATTGAATGGCGGAGCAGGCTCGAGCGGCCGTATGGCCTACTCCTGTTCCTATTCTTATGTTCTTATGCCCTTGGATGTAATGCACTCGCACCTCCCATTTAATTTCCAGGAAGAGTTACTTGGCAGAAACCCAGAAGAACCAGGCACTCCAAAAGTGCTTCATTGGCTGTAAAGCGCTTTGAGACGTCTGGTGGTCATGAAAGGCACTTTATAAATCCAAGTCTTTCCTTCCCTTGCTACTAACTGCTAACCCTTATACCTGTCGCTGCCGAGAGACTGCAGTCTATAGCTGAGCCCAATATGACCAGAGATATTCAAGGTCACTCACCACGGCCATCTCAGCAGTCCTCAATTAAAAAGCAGCAGCCTTCCACATCCCAAGCTGTAGCCACTGGGGATTGAAACTCATAAGAGCATAAGAATAGGTAAACAAGCACACAAGACAGGGACTGGGACTTTGCACAAGTGTGATTTAGAGTTCTCTATGTTCAGTCTAAGCAATTGTCAAATGAAGTGTGATGAAGTATCTTGGTAAAGTAAACATTCTGTTCTTGGATAACTTTTGGTCTTGATAGTCGTGTAGGGGCAACACCCATGAAATAGGACTGTATGAGAACATTCAGGTTGTTGAACTGAATGGACTGGGTTAGGTGCATTGGGGAGAAGAGGGTATATTCATGAGAATCCCTCATTGATGAGTTGTTGCCTGAGAGCTCTGGCAGCACTGGTGGGCCTTGCTCTTCCTTTGCAGCCTAATCTTCCTGATCCCCTTCTTCCTGTTCCTCCACAATGTCTTCCTCCTCTTGCATCACCAACACTTGCTCCTTTTCTAAGGCAGTGTTGTGCAGCAGGCAGCACACACTGACAAATCTTGACACTCACCCCTGGCTATACTGAAGCACGCCTACAATTCCATTGTGGCATCATAACCATTGCTTGAGGAGCCCGCTGCTCTGCTCTGAGAGCCCAGGTTCTAGCGTGACTCTCATTGTATGCAGTCAGTGGGTTTGTGTCCGGGTTCCTAGCAAGAGCTACAAGCCAGATGTTCAGGGGAGAGCTCTAGTCCCAGAGCAGTCAGCCTAACACCCAAAGGTCTGGGTGGAAGAGTGGGCCCATTGAAGACTGTGCATCTGTGATCTCCATTATTGCAGCAGCTGAGGGAGGAAATCTGGTTCCTGTACACCCTCCTGATGAAAGGCCTCCTCCGCACTTCTCTCCTCTGCAATCTTCTAGCATCCTGTGCAGCTCCTGTGCGGCCTTCTTTGCTGCTGCTACTGCTGCCACCATCCCTGCCCCTCGAGTCACAGGCCCAAAGACACACCAGGCAGTGTCATCCAAAAAAAGGATGAATTCACAGGTGTTTCAACAAAGGACCTAATATTACAGGTCCTGAACTATATACTGAAGGGTGGAAGTTGCCTGTGCACACCAGCCACCACACATGCTTGACAGAGCTAGGTCTTGGTCCAGTGGCAAGGGATATCCAAGACGACTGGAGACCTGCTCTGCTGTACGGACCTAGTGCACACACATATCGCAGTGTGGGCTGGCCCGTGCTGCCCCTGGGCCCCTGGCCCCAAACTCACGCCTCTCCTGGGCCCCAATCACGTCCCTCTACAGTCTTTCGCCGCTCCTTTGCCCCGACCTCGCTGCTCCTGCTGTATGCCCACGCTGTATGTATGTAGTAGCTATCTCTGTTAGTAACAACGTGTCAGCAACATTGGAAAAAGGAATCCTTTTATAGATTAGCTCAAAGTCTTTCAATCTTTCCCCTCTATCTGTTATTTATAGTCTATACTTGCCAGATGCCACATCTTAGTTTACAGAATTATGCTGGACCTCCCAAAAATCATTCTCCGAGATCAGCTCAGCGAAACAGTAGCCAACAACACTGCCATAAATCACCAAAGCACTCTCAAGCAGCGTAAAATGTCTAATCAGAGACTTATTTTAATAGAGGTGAGTTTCTCTTTCAATAACACTTCTGCATCTTGCTTCCCAGCCGGTCGAGATTAAGACCCAGCGAATTAAGCAGGCAATTCCTTATTCAGGTGCAGCATTCACATTTTAATATTTAAATCAGTGTCGCCATCCTTTCAGGTTGTAGCGGTGGTTCCTGCACCCACATAAATCAAGCATGGGCTGTCACATCCTTAAATTTAGACCCCAAATTGTTATTTTAAAAAGTGTCTTTTTAGATTTTAATTTTGAAGTGCTTTTAGTCCAGAATTAATATACCGGTAATAATAATACTGTTACACCTGACATCTGATCTGTAACATTTGGGTTTGCTTCAGTCTGACAGCACACAAGATGAAATCTCAAAAAAACTGCTGGACCAAGGAGTCAGCGATTCCTTGGAGCTACTGGTTAATCCCTCTCCTATCCATAAATTGATGAGGATAAATATTTGTTCCAAAGCAACACCACAAGTGCAGTAAGTGAAAACCAAGGCAAAAATCCTACCATAAAATTAACCAGCATAATTCGGTAAACTAGGATATAGCATCTGGCAAGTATAGACTATAAATAACAGAGAGAAGGGAAATATTGAAAGACTTTGAGCTAATCTAAGACATCAGAGGACATTTATAAAGTACTTGACCATTGCGCTTTGTAAACTCTTATACCCATCGATTAGATAACACTGCTGTAATCACTCCCTATTGATTATTCCATATTTAAACAAGTAACTAAAAGGTGCAATTCCAACCCCAGAGCAAACTGATCAAATTCACTGTTGTTTTTCTCTACTCAGGTAAGATGGGGAAAGTGTCAAATTGAAACAACATGTACAAGTGTTTCTCTTATGAGGGCCAATCGTTTTTAATTTTGGAACAGAGGTAGGTATGAAATCAGCTCATCGTGTTGAAGTAGGTTAATACTGCGACCTTTCAACAGCGTGAGGGGCTTCACTTGCATTGGTCCATTGGGCCGGTGATCCCAGAATCTGACTGGCAGCTTGAGTGCTCTCACCTGGCTCTATGAATAATTGACCTCTCCATAAGAAGACCGATTAAATTTAAAGGTCAGTCTTTAATCAGAAGGGAGAAGGTTGCCTTCAGTTCATTTCCCCAGTTGTTTGGCCAACTGCACCAGGGAAACCTCACGCTGGCTACACCATGTATATATAACAAAGGGATCTACTGACAGATAGCCCACCACGGACAATATCACATCTGCAGCTCAGTGCAATGTGCTTGAACGGTCAAAACACTGCAGTCCTGCTACATCCATTCAAGAATGGTGATGGACCATTAAACAACTAATGGGAGGAGGTGACTCCATGACCATCCCCAGCCTCAATGATGGCGGAATCAAGCAAGTGAGTGCAAGACACAAGGCTGAACCTTTTGCAACCACCTTCAGTCAGAAGTGCCGAGTGGGTTATCCATCTCGGCCTGCTCCAGAGGTCCCAACCATCACAGAAACCAATCTTCAGCCAATTTGATTCACTCCACATGATATCAAGAAATGGCTGAGCGCACTGAATACAGCAAAGGCAATGGGCCTCCTATAACATCCCGGCTATCGTGCTGAAGAATAGTGCTCCAGAACTAGCCACGCCTCTAGCCAAGCTGTTCCAATACAGCTACAACTCTGGCATCTACCCGACAATGTGGAAAACTGCCCAGGTATATCCTGTCCACAAAAAACAGGACAAATCCAATCCGTCCAACTACCGCCCCATCAGTCTACTCTCAATCTTCAGCAGAGTGATGAAAGGTGTCCTTGACAGTGTTATCAAGCAGCATTTACTCACCAATAACCTGCTCACCAATGCTCAGTTTGGGTTCCACCAAACCTCATTACAGCCTTGGTCCAAACATGGACAAAAGAGCTGAATTCCAGAGAAAAGGTGAGAGTGACTGCCCTTGTCATCAAGGCAGCATTTGACAGAGTGTGGCAGTGTGGCATCAAGGAGCCCTAGTAAACTGAAGTCAATGGGAGTCAGGGGAAAACCCTCCACTGTCTGGAGTCATGCCTAATGCAAAGGAAGATGGTTGTGGTTGTTGGAAGTAAATAATCTCAGCCCCAGGACATCGCTGCAGGAGTTCCTCAGGGCAGTGTCCTAGGCCCAACCATCTTCAGCTGCTTCATCAATGATCTTCCCTCCATCATAAGATCAGAAGTGGGGATGTTCACTGATGATTGCAGTGTTCAGTTCCATTCACAACTTCTCAGATAATGAAGCATTTCATGCCCGCATGCAGTAAGACCTGGACAGCGTTCAGGCTTGAGCTGATAAGTCGTAAATAACATTCGTGCCACACAAGTACCAGGCAATGACAATCTCCAACAAGCAAGAGTCTAACCACCTCCCCTTGATTTTCAACATCATTACTGTTATGGATGTGAACCTCACCTATGTGTAAGACCAGCCACTAGGGGGGCACACCTGTGGGAGACCTATGGGTCACCGGTGTACCCTGGAGCAAGCAGGTATAAAAGGCAGTCCACCATGCTGCTGCCTCACTTTTGTGTTATTTTAAAGAGACCAAGGTCACAATGGTTTGAGCTTACAACACAGCCTTGTGGAGTTATTCTGAACTTAACAACTGGCGACGAGTTACAGATCACGAACTTTCACGTGGAAATGGCTGCCGTTGGTATTCCTGAGAGATTTGTTGAGGGTGATGATTGGGAAGACTTCGTTGAGCGTCTTCACCAGTACTTCGTGGCAAATGAGCTGGACACAGCTGAGATGGAGACCAAGCGGAGGGTAATTCCCCTCACCGCATGTGGGTCGTCGGTATATGACCTCCTCAAAAATCTACTGGTCCCAGACAAACCAACAGACAAGGCTTACACAGAGCTGTGTGCGCTGGCTCGGGAACACTTCCAGCCAAAGGAGAACATCTTAATGGCCAGGTATCGCTTTTACACGCACCATTGCTCCGAGGGCCAGAACGTGGCGAGTTTTGTCGCTGACCTAAGACGCCTCGCGGGATAGTGCGAATTTGCAGGATCTTTGGGGGGAATGTTGCAGGACTTCTTCGTGCTCGGAATTGGCCACGAGGCCATCCTCCGCAAACTATTGTCTGCCGAATCCTAGATCTGAGCAAGGTCATCACGATAGCCCAGGCTATCATATCCACGAATGACAACACAAAACAGATATCTTCACAGAATCGAAGCTCACTGGCAAGTACTGTGCATAAAATAATGCCTTCAGCAAGCAGAACTGTACATGGCAGGGCCCACATGACCGCAGAGGCAGGCTTAGGCTGACTCAGAGACCGCTGTGGAGTGCTAATGTGAATCCATTAACACCATGTTGGCGCTGCGGGGGCAGTCACAGAGCCCATCAATGTCGATTCAGGCACTATGTGTGCAAGGGCTGTGGAACAATGGGGCACCTCCAGCGAAATGTGCAAGCGACCTCAGACTCACCACGTGGCAGAGTCAGCAGAGGATGACCCATCCAGAGCGGATCACACTGCACGAGCAGAAGAGGCAACTCAACCTGAGGATGAAGAGCTAGTGTATGGGGTACACACCTTCACCACCAAAAGCACTCCGATAATGTTACAAGTTAAACTTAACGGCATTCCAGTCTCCATGGAATTGGACACGGGGGGGCGAGTCAATCGATTTGAGCCAGAAGACTTTTGAAAAACTGTGGAGTAACAAGGCACAGAGGCCAAAATTGAGCCCGATTCACACTACGCTGCGCACTTATACCAAAGAACTCATACCTGTTATCGGCAGTGTGGCAGTGAAAGTATTGTATGACGGAATGATGCATGATTTACCACTATGGATTGTACCAGGCGATGGCCCAGCACTGTTCGGCAGAAGCTGGCGAGGCAGGATCCGGTGGAACTGGGGTGACAATCAAAGCATTGTCTTCGGTTGATGACGCCCTATGCGCCCAGATGCTAAACAAATTCCCAGCGTTATTTGAGCCAGGCATCGGCAACTTCACAGGTGCCAAAGTGCAGATCCATCTTGCTCCTGGGGCACGGCCCGTTCATCACAAGGCCTGAGCAGTCCCATATATGATGCGAGAGAAATTCGAACTCGAACTGGACAGACTTCAACGAGAGGGAGCCATATCGTCAGTCGAGTTCAACAAGTGGACCAGTCCAATCGTACCAGTACTAAAGAGCAATGGGACGGTCAGAATCTACGGGGACTACAAGGTGACGATCAACCGAGTCTCGTTACAGGACCAGTACCCGCTACCCAAAGCGGAGGACTTATTCGCAACGCTAGCAGGGGGAAAGTCGTTCTCTAAGCTAGACCTAACCTCTGCTTACATGACACAGGAGCTGGCTGAACCATCAAAGAAGTTGACGTGCATCAACATGCACAAAGGACTGCTCATGTACCACAGATGTCCCTTTGGATTCGCTCGGCTGCGGCCATCTTCCAGAGGAACATGGAGAGACTGCTGAAATCTGTTCCATGCACCGTGGTGTTCCAAGACAACATTTTGATCACTGGCCGCAACACCACCAAACACTTGCACAACCTGGAAGAGGTTCGAAAGCGACTGGACAGAGTCAGGCTGAAACGCTCCAAGTGTGTTTTCCTGACGCCAGAGTTCGAATTTTTGGGGAGAAAGATTGCGGCAGACGGCATCAGACCCCTAGACTCCAAGACGGAGGCCATCAAGAATGCACCCAGACCACTGAATGTGATGGAGCTGCGTTCGTTCCTGGGACTCCTCAACTACTTTGGTAACTTTCTACCGGGGTTGAGCCCTTTGCTGGAACCCTTGCATTTATTGCTATGCAAGGGTGATGACTGGGTTTGGGGTAAATCTCAAGATACAGCCTTTAATAAGGCCAGAAACCTGCTATGCTCTAACAAGGTACTTGTATTGTATGACCCACGTAAACGCATAGTACTAGCATGTGATGCACTGTCGTACGGGGTCAGTTGTGTGTTACAGCAAGCAAATGTGTCAGGCAAACTGCAACCGGTTGTATATGCGTCAGAAGTTTATCCAAGGCTGAAAAAGCCTACGGTATGGTTGAGAAAGAAGCGTTGGCTTGTGTATACGGGGTTAAGAAAATGCACCAATATCTATTTGGCCTCCGGTTCGAGTTCGAAACCAACCACAAACTGCTTACTTCACTGCTCTCAGAAAGCAAAGGTATCAGCACCAATGCTTCGTCCCGCATCCAAAGATGGGCACTAACATTGTCTACATATGACTATGCAATCCGCCACAGACCAGGCACTGAGAACTGCGCTGATGCCCTCAGTCGGCTGCCATTGCCCACCACCGGGGTGGGAATGGCGCAACCCACAGACTTGCTTCTGGCTATGGATGCTTTTGAGAGCAAGGGGTCACCCACCACAGCTCGCCAGATCAGGACCAGCCAAGACCCCCGGCTATCACGAGGAAAAAGCTGCCTCCTCCATGAAAGCTGGTCGGCAGTTCCCGGGGAATTGCACGATGAAATTAAAACCTTTTCACTGACGCAAGGATGAACTGTCCATCCAATTGGATTGTCTCCTATGGAAGACTCATGTCATTTTGCCCAAAAAAGGCAGGGAAACGTTTATACGCGACCGACACAGTACCCACCCAGGCATAGTCATGATGAAGGCTATAGCCAGGTTGCACGTCTGGTGGCCCAGCATTGACTCTGAATTAGAGTCATATGTACACCAATGTAACACTTGCTCACACCTGAGCAACGCACCCAGCAAGGCCCCTCTGAGCCTGTGGTCATGGCCCTCCAAACTGTGGTCCAGGGTCCACGTAGATTTCGTTGGCCCTTTTCTAGGGAAGATGTTTCTTGTAGCAGTGGACACTTACTCAAAATGGATTGAATGTATAATAATGTCATCATGTACGTCCACTGCCACCATTGAAAGCCTTAGGGCCATGTTCGCCACCCATGGTTTGCCCAAGGTCCTTGTCAGTGACAATGGACCATGTTTCACCAGCTCGGAATTCAACGAGTTCATGACCCACAATGGCATTAAGCATGTCAGATCTAAGCCCCATTTAAGCCCGCATCCAACGGCCAAGCAGAACGGGCAGTCCAAACCATCAAGCAAAGCGTAACGGAAGGCTCCTTACAGACCCGGTTATCTAGGGTCCTGCTCAGCTACCGGACACGTCCCCACTCGCTCACCGGAGTTCCCCCTGCAGAATTGTTAATGAAGATAGCACTCAAAACCAGGCTCTCCTTAGTCCACCCGGATCTCAATGATCACATAGAAAACCGACGGCACAGGCATAATGTGTACCATGATCGCGCGGCAGCATCGCGTGACATTGAAGTTAATGATCCGATGTTTGTTCTAAATTACGGTCACGGTCCCAAGTTGATTGTTGGCACTGTCTTAGCCAAGGAGGGGAATAGAGTGTTGTGAAATTGTTGAATGGGCAAACGTGCAGAAAGCACCTGGATCAGGCCAAACCACGATTCACGGACAACCAAGAACAGTTTGAAGAAGACCCTACCATTTATGATTCACCAACACACACCCAACCAGCAATTGACCTCACTGTCAACCACGAGGATGAACCCACCATGCCCAACAGTCCGATCAGACCAGCCGCGCTGCTGTGCAGCAATGATCCGACCAACTCACCCATGCAGGACTTCCACTCAGGCAATCGACCCAGGAAGGCAGAGCGCCAGATTGCCTCAACCTGTAAATGACTTGCACTCAAGACTTTGGGGGGAAGTGATGTTATCTATGTGAACCTCGCCTATGTGTAAGACCTGCCACTAGGGGGCAAACCTGTGGGAGACCTATGGGTCACTTGAGTACCCTGGAGCAAGCCAGGTATAAAAGGCAGTCCACCATGCTGCTGCCTCACTTTGGAGTTATATTAAAGAGACCAAGGTCACAATGGTTTGAGCTGACAACACAGGCCCATGAAGTTATTCTGAACTTAACAATTACCATCGTCGAATGCCCCACCATCAACATCCTGGGGGGTCATCATTGTCCAGAAACTTAACTGGACCAGCCACATAAATACTGTGGCTACAAGAGCAGGTCAGAGGTTGGGTATTCTGTGCTGAGTGTCTCACCTCCTGACTCCCCAAAGCCTTTCCACCATCTACAAGGCACAAGTCAGGAGTGTGATGGAATACTTTCTACTTGCCTAGATGAGTGCAGCTCCAAAAACACTGAAGAAGCTTGACACTCTGCAGGAAAAAGCAGCCTGTCTGATTGGCACCCTATCCATCACCTTAAATATTCACTTCTTCCACCACCGGCACACTGTGGCTGCAGTGTGTACCATCTGCAAGATGCACTGCAGCAACTCACCAAGGCTTCTTCGACAGCACCTCACAAACCCACAACCTCTACCACCTAGAAGGACAAGGGCAGCAGGCGCATGGGAACACCACCACCTCCAAGTTTCCCTCCAAGTCATACACTATCCTGACTTGGAAGTATATCACCGTTCCTTCATCGTCGGTGAGTCAAAATCCTGGAACTCCTTCACTAACAGCATTGTGGCAGTACCTTCATCACACGGACTGCAGCAGTTCAAGAAGATGGCTCACCACCATCTTTTCAAAGGCGATTAGGGATGGGCAATAAATGCTGGCCTTGCCAGCGACGCCCACATCCCATGAATGAATATAAAAAATGTGCAAATTTACCTGTGACCATACTTTCTAAAGGTGATAATACACAACAAAACATTTGATGCATTTTCAAGAGCTGTACCAGTAATAAAACACAGTTCTGTCAAAGGAGCTAAATGTACAAATGTGGTATATATAAAAACAGCAGGAACAGCATACGCAAGTTTTTTTTAAAGCCAATTAAAAAGATCAATTGAACTCCTGAAGTGAAACAGTGAAGTCAACTTCAGGAAGACAGTCAGTACAAAATATTTTTTGCACGTTATCTATATATATATATATATACACATACACAGGTATTCCATGTGGTATACAGTTGTGCTTTTTTTTTCTTCTATAAAAATATATTTTTTTAACTCTTAAAATACACATACATGCCATGAGATTCTGGAATTCAATGTAAAATTGTTAAAATTATCAGAGAGTAACAGTTAGTCATTTGACTGGGAGCAAGGCACAGGAGAATCACAAGTGAGTTACACCAGTTTTCCATATGAATGAAACACATCCTGATTCCACAGTTGACCGTCAAACATTTCCTTTATACAATATTTTAGTGTAACCTACATTCAATACCAATCATTTCCAATCTTCTGAATGATTCTTTATCTCTGTACACCACTAAGAACCAAACTTCCCCCAATAGCCTCAGATGACAGCAACTGTTTAGCAGGCCAGACAGCCTTTACATATTTCTGTGTTGCTCGCATCTTGCAAGAGCTGAACGTCTCGAAAATGTCATCCCTAATTATTCACAATTTAAGCACTGAGCAACTAGAGACAGCATCACAAAGCAAAAGCGAAGAGACGTTGCCATTCAACAGAGAAAGATAAAAGAAAGTACTATAGATGTCTTCTCTCATTCAGATCTCTGCACATGAAAACAGACCAGTTGAGTCCAATCCATGTGCAGAAATTTTTCAAATAAGATGAGAATAGCACCTTCCAGTAATCTTTCTCTCTTAGAGAGCAATATTTTCTCTCTGTGTGTCCTTTCTCTGTCACATTTTCAACCAGGAAAAGTTGAAGGGGGAATGTTAATGTCCGGGTGAGAAGCCTTCGTGTTGGGTGGGCCGCCCACTGAGGAACTGCAGTGGGAGCGCCAGATCAGCCATGATCTTATTAAATGGCAGAGCAGGCTCGAGGGGCCGAATGGCCTACTTCTGCTCCTATTTCTTATGTAGTCCATTTTAACGACTAGGCCTCATAACATCATAGTGCTCAGATGCCAGACTGAAAAAGGAGCCCAGAGGCAGCTTGCCAGCTTGTGTCCTGTGAAGGCCTGAAGTCAGATAGGTAGCGGGGACATGGAGGGGAGGGTGAGTTCAGGTGGTTTCACTGGTGGGAAGGGGTGGCAGATAATCAGTCAAACAATGCCCAGCAGATAACTAGCAGCCTAAAAGGACAAACTGGTAACTATCTGTATGTATTGGGCGAGCCCTTGAAGAAGCATTACTGAAGGGGCCTTCCTTCGAGCGCACTCTGAATGCCATATTGGACACTAGGCTCCCATTTTACACCTGTAAAACATGCATGGTATGATCATATTTCTAGGCCCACGTGTTTCTTTTCTACGTGTCTCACTGAACAGAAAGCCAGCAATTTTATCGGGGCGGGGAGGGGTGGCGGGAGGGATGGGGGAAGGAATTGGCCAGTAAGCAATAAAACCAGTTACTGCTCATTCTCCCCTGCCCACTCTGGATATATGTTCCAGTCAGACAACTGCATGCTGCGAATACTTGACTTTAGCCCCTGTGCATGGTAGATTAAAAGGCAAAATCCACCAGTGAAAACCTCCCTTTCCAACTTGTTTGGTTTATAGTAGTCTCTAATGACTCATTTCTGGAAGTCACTCCACATGAAAAGCGCTGGAGAGGAATTTTATTTTATTTTCTTCCATTCGGGAACCAATAGTCTACTACACCTGAAATATGAACTTCAACAGGGACATAAAACAGAAGAGAAAGATGACCATAAATAAGGATTCGTACCGGTTCACTTGAAAAATATTCAGGATCTTATAGCATCTAACGTAGTCTATTTGCCCAAAGAAGGCAGGTCACACTCAGCCTGTAAACCAAGCTGTGATTGGAAACTTCAGTGTTGTCCATTGACATCACTTGATGAGTAACATGATGGCCTGGAGAGAGGAAACAAAATAACCAAATCAACATTGCAGATTGATCACCATACATGGCATGAGGTAAATAAGCAGACTATCAAATAGTTCTATGGTCTTGGCAGGTTCACAAGTGAAGTGATGATAGAGGAGTCAGCCAATGACAAGGTTAGAAAAAGACATGGCGACTCTTGATGTGGACAATACTGACTTTAATATGTATATAACCGTACACAATGTCATTGAAAATTGTGCTGTGTTTACAGAAGCCGAGGGCAATTAGGCCGTCACTGCACGATAATTGAAAGTGACAAGTAAAAGGAGGATGTGAAGCGCATTATATGGGAGCCAGGTGTCCACACAGGGGAGGTGATGGCACTGGTCAACCTGTCCACATTTTCTCTAACCTTAACCAATGATGCCAATGTCCAAATGTGCCATAAAACACTGCAACTTGTGTAAAGAATAATTGAACCAGAAAGAAGAACTGCTAGAAGCCAGCAAAGGTAATTGACTTTTCTATTAGAGGCATCAACTGCATGGCCTAGCTTGTCTTATTACATAGACTCATACAGCACAAAAAGAGGCCATTTGACCCATCGTTTCTGTGCAGGCTTTTTGAATGTGCTATCTAATCAGTCCCACTCAATCTTTCCCGTAATTTGTTTTTGGGCTGTGCAGTCATTCAAACGTTCACGCATGAGCGTTTTTCTCAATTTAAAAGCCGGCTCACCAGCTGCACGGGGCCCCAGGGTCGCTGCTTGGCCATGCAGTTTAACAGGAACATTGGTCCTAACCCCCTGCACTTTCCTCATAGCCCTGAAAATTTCTTCTTTTCAAATATATATCCAATTCCCTTTTGAAAGTTACTATTGAATCTGCTTCCTACCACCTTTTCAGGCAGTGCAATCCAGATCATAACAACTCGCTGCGTAAAAAGATTTCTCCTCATTTCCCACCTGGATTTTTTGCCAATTATCTTAAATCTGTGCCCTCTGGTTACTAACCCTCCTGTCACTGGAAACAGTTTTGCCCCATTTACTTGAACGAAAGTCGATTGAAATTTGAAAAATTTAGGTGAACAAAAACTAGGTCAAAAACTTAGATTTTGATAAGGTTTTTAAAGGTGCAGAGAAAAGTGAGAGGCAAAGCAGTTTCGAGAATGAATTCCAGTGAATAAGGCTAATGCAGCTGAAGGCCTTGGCACCAATGGTGGGGCGAAGATATTGGATGTACAAAAGGCCAAAGATAGGGCACCGAAGAATGTGGGAGAGGATGAAAGTGCAGAGGAGGTAGGAGAGACAGGATGAGGTCACGTCATAAAAGATTTGAAGATGAGGATGAGAATTTTAAATTTAATGCTATGGAAAATAAGGAGCCAATATAGGTCAGCAAGCACAGGAATGATGGGTAAGAAGGACTTAGTGCATGTTCAATGGTATTACATGTTCATCTTTTTACTGCAGGTAGGTAGATCCACGACTGTACATTTTAAAATAAAGCAGTGTTTATTCTATTAAAGGATGAACTGAATTTTAGTTAGTTGTTCAATAACATGAATGTGCACACATTCAGTTTGTATTACATATTGCAAAATTTTGATATATCTAAGTTCCCCCCTTGAACTTTGATATATCAACAACCCATGGCTTGAAGTGTTATGTTGGTCTCATTTGTCTTCAATATATCAAAGCTATTACTCCATGGACAAATCAGTTCCTTTTGAACAAAAATAATAGCCTACGGGCATGAATTCCCAGTGCAATTACTCCAATATATATTGGAGAACCATTATGGAAAATTGAAGAAAGCAGAGATTAGTAAAAATTAAATCAAAATGGGCAGAAAAAGGAATGTCATTAGAAAGTAATTTCCAACAGCACAAGATGTTAAACCAAGCCTGTTTGTTTTGATGGTTTGGATAGAGCAGCAAGTTTTCCTAGAGTGTGGCCAGCATTCCTTTTTCAGCCACCACCATAAAACAGATTAACTGGTTCTTCTTCCCACTGTTGGAACTCACTGCCTGAAAGGGTGGTAGAGGCAGAAACAGTCATCACATTTAAAAAATACTTGGATATGCACTTGAAGTGCTGTAACCTATAAGGCTATGGCCCAAGAGCTGGAAAGTGGGATCAGGCTGAATAGCCCTTTTTTGGCCGGCACAGACAAGAACATAAGAAATAGGAGCAGGAGTAGGCCATTTTACCCCTCGAGCCTGCTCTGCCATTTAATAAGATCATGGCCGATCTGATCATGGACTCAGCTCCACTTACCTGCCCACTCCCCATAACCCTTTATTCCCTTATCGCTCAAAAATCTGTCTATCTCCGACTTAAATATATTCATTAACCCAGCATCCACAGCTCTCTGGGGCAGAGAATTCCACAGATTTACAACCCTCTGAGAGAAGAAATTCCTCCTCAACGCAATTTTAAATGGGTGGCCCCTTATTCTGAGACTATGCCCCCTAGTTTTAGTTTCCCCTATGAGTGGAATTATCCTCTCTGCATCCACCTTGTTGAGATGAGCTGAATGGTCTCATTCTGTGCTGTAAATTTCTATGGTTCTATGCTATTTGTAGGGCGTTGCTGTGAAGAAAGATTGCTGCTGGAATTCCCTCTATAACAGTCACAAGATCACAAATTATTATAGATTATTTTTAGATTTGTCTCAGGACATGGGCAATGCTGTCATGGTTGCATTTATTGCCCATCCCTAGTTAACGTGATATGTGGTGGTGTGCCATTTTCCTTGAACCAGAGTAGTCTTTGTGCTGATGGTATTTCCATCTGCTCCGCAAGATCCTGCAAATCCACTGGGAGGACAGATGCATCAACATCAGTGTTCTCGATAGGCCAACATCCCCAGCATCGAAGCACTGACCATACTCGACCAGCTCCGTTGGACGGGCCACATTGTCCGCATGCCCAACACAAGATTCCCAAAGCAAGCCCTCTACTCAGAACTCCTACACAGCAAGCGAGCCCCAGGTGGGCAGAGGAAGCGTTTCAAGGACACCCTCAAAGCCTCCTTGTTAAAGTGCAACATTCCCACCGACACCTCGGAAACCCTGGCCCAAGACCGCTCGAAGCGGAGGAAAAGCATCCGGGAGGGCGCTGAGCACCTCGAGTCTCGTCGCCAAGAGCATGCAGAAACCAAACGCAGACAGCGGAAGGAGCGTGCGGCAAACCAGACTCCCCACCCACCCTTTCCTTCAACCACTGTCTGTCCCACCTGTGACAGAGACTGTAATTCCCATATTGGACTGTACAGTCACCTGAGAACTCACTTTTAGAGTGGAAGCAAGTCTTCCTCGATTTCAAGGGATTGCCTATGATGATGACTCCCACAATGGTGTTAGGAAAGGATTTCCAGGATATTGACCCAGTGTTAATGAAGAAACAGCCATATATGCCCAAATCAAGATGGTGTGTGACTTGAAAGAGAACTTAGAGTTGATGGTACTCTCATGACATTGCTGCTCTTGTGCTTTTCAGAGGTAGAGGTCACAGAGCAGGAAGGTACTGCTAAAGTAACTTTGTATGTTGGATCAGAATTATTCCATCCAGAAAGATCCGAAAGCCGCCACTTTTCAGCAGCTAATTTTTTCTTAAAATAGTCCGGAGTTTTTAAGTTCATTCTAAATGTTGATCACTCTTTGTGTGAAGCAAAATTTCCTTACGTCAGTCCTAAACATGTCCAGAGAACTATAGACCAGTCAGCTTAACATTGGTGGTAGGAAAAATAATTGAATACCTATTAAAGGAGAAAATAGAAAACATCTAGAATCCAAAAATATATAAACGAATAGTCAGATTTCAAAAGGGAAAGTCTTGCTTGACCAACCTCATTGAATTCTTTAAAGAGGTAACAGAGAGAGTAGACAAGGGTAATATAGTAGATGTAATTTATTTAGCTTTCCAAAAGGCCTTGGATAAGGTACTGCATAATAGACAAATGAGTAATGTCACAGCATGCGGAGTTAGAGGGCAAGTAGCAGAATGGATAGCTGGCTGGCTGAAAGACAGAAAGCAGAGAGTAGATGTAGAGGGTAGTTATTCAGAGTGGCAGAAGGTGGAAAATTGGGTCCCACAAGGATCACAATTTAAATTAACGATTTAGACTTTGGAATCAAAAATACAATTCCTAAATTTGCAGATGACACCAAATTGGGGGGGATAGTCAATACTGAGGAGGACTGCAACAAATTACAAGAAGATATTAATAAACTTGACGAATGGGCATAAAGTTGGCTAATGAACCTTAACACAGATTAGTGTGAGGTATTACATTTTGCTAAGAAAATAAGGAGGTCACAGATTATTTGGAAAATAAGAATTTAAATGGGGTAGAGCAGCATAGGGATCTGGGAGAACAAATACCCAAATCACTAAAAGTAGCAATCCAGGCCATAAAAAAAAGCAAACCAAGCACTAGGGTTTATTTCTAGAGGGATAGAATTGAAAAGTAGAGAAGTTATGCTAAACTTGTATCAAACTTTGGTTAGACCACACTTGGAATACTGTGTATAGTTCTACTTGCCATATTATAAAACGAATATAGAGGAGACAGTGCAAGAAAGATTTACAAGGATGATACCAGAAATGCAAGGTTATGCCTATCAGGAAAGGATGAACAGAATGGGTCTCTTTTCTCTCGTAAAGTAAAGGCTGAGGGATGACCTAATAGAGGTCTTTTAAATTATGAATGTGGAACTCGCTACCACAGGGAGTGGTTGAGGCAAATAATATAGATGCTTTTAAGGGTGAAGGGAACAGAGCGTTATGCTGATAGAGTTAGATGAGATTTAGACGAGGAATGATGAGAGGAGGCTCGACTGGAGCATAAACGCCGGCATGGACTGGTTGGGCCAAATAGCAAGTTTCTGTGCTATCTATACTATGTCATTCTATGTAACTGTGCAAGTGCCTGAGATTAGGAAGGTGAGAGATAAGCCAGATAACAGATATTGTTCTTTGTGCAAAGATGGTCAGCCAGAACCGAGGATCTAAGTGGAACAGATAACCCTGCCACCAAAGGGCCTTATTGACTCAACACTCCAAAAGCCAAAGCTTGTGTCCCACAGAAGGAACAATATCAACTCAACCATGCCGTTCATTAGGACAAGGTATTACAAGCCTTGGAAATGTTGCTAACCAATCGCATCAATACTTTAATCAACCCAGTAAACTTGCTATCTAATGTTTTTGATTGGCCAGCTATCTAAAGTTTTAATCCAAGGTTAGTCTCACAAATGCATAATAGTCTCAGATACGGATAATAGCAACAACAACAACTTACATTTATATAGTGCCTTTAACGTAGCAAAACATCCCAAGGCGCTCAACAAGCACAATGCCAATAAAAACAGTTTTGACACCGAGCCACAGAAGGAGAAATCAGGACAGATGACCAAAAGCTTGGTCAAAGAGGTAGGTTTTAAGGAGCATCTTAAAGAAGGAGTGAGCGGTACAGAGGTGGAGAGCTTCAGAGAGGGAATTCCAGAGCTTGCGGCCAAGGCACGGCCAACAATGGTGGAGCGATTAAGATCGGGGATGAACAAGAGGCCAGAATACAAGGAATGCAGAGATCTTGGAGGGTTGTAGGACTGGAGGAGGTTACAGAGATAGGGAGGAGCGAGGCCATGGAGGGATTTAAAACAAGGTTGAGGATTTTAAAGTTGAGGCATTGTCGGATCAGGAGCTAATGTAGGTCAGCAAGCACAGGG